>NC_134687.1:191612983-191915126 GCF_050947455.1 Rhinoderma darwinii | reverse complement strand
GCCGACACAGACCCCGGAAGTCCGAGCTTTGTGATGGAGAACCTCGGGGGACTTTCAGTCCCCCGTTCTCCCTATCAATGCCAGCGATCACACATGTATCCCCTATCCTGTGGATAGGGGATACATGTCTTTTGTTTAATGGCAGAGCGGGGAGATACCTCCCTGCTCTGCCGCAGTGTTCAGTGGCGTCGCGCTGTAGCAGCCATAGCGGCTGCTAGCGGAGCCTCCAGCCATGGTGAGGGCCCGTGCCGGCGGGCGACATGGGCCCCCTCATGCCGCGGGCCCCGTAGCAGCCGCTACAGCTGCTACGGCGGTAGTTACGCCACTGTGTATATATATATATATATATATATATATATGTATACACACAGTATTTAGCACTTTTGAGATTACATAGAATCTATTGCATAGGTACCATCTGCAGGTATCCTAAACCTTGAACCTCCTTTACTCGGGAGATCCTGCTCCCGCTAAGGACACTAGTGCCGCTTAGAGCCCTGGACAGAAGCTAATGTTCTTAGCAGTAACTCACAGGTTACTGAGGTAAAAGGTGCAGGATAACTGTAGTTTTTATCTCCATAACAGTTTTCTTTTATAAAAACCACAATAGCTATAGTGTTACCATGTGTTACAGTGTTAACATACATCTGTTCGTACACTAATGGCCAAAAGCATGTGGATACCCATTATATATAGTGCATTTAGCCAGTGGTCATGCAATCTTCATAGACCAATATTTGTAACCGAATAGGTCATGGCTGTTAATGTGGCACTATCTTAGGATGCTACCCATAGAATGCCAAGTCAGTTCATCAAGTTTGTGCTTTGGTAGAACTGCTTTGGTCATCTAAAAGTGTTGTGATGTGAAGTAGAAATGTGTAAAAACAAAACACCTCGGCCAAGAAAAAGGCCAAAAAATGTAGAGAAATGGAATGTGACATATGTAGCATTTAAAAAATATTCTGTTCTTGGGGTCAAGACTGTCCTTGGCAGCTTAAAACTGCTCCTAGAAACAACTATTTATCAGGTTCATCATGGAGAAGTTTCCATGGCCAAGCAGTTGACCTCCGAGCACAATGCCAATAGTTGAATGAAGTGGCATAAAGTTTAGACTCTGGAGCAGTGGGAATAAATTTTCTGGAGCGAAAAATCATTTTTCAACAACCGTTAGTCTGTCAGACAAATTTGGGTTTGTAGAATGGCAGAAAAAAAACAGTCCTCATGGCTGGGTTCACACGACCTATTTTCAGACGTAAACGAGGCGTATTATGCCTCGTTTTACGTCTGAAAATAGGGCTACAATACGTCGGCAAACATCTGCCCATTCATTTGAATGGGTTTGCCGATGTACTGTGCATACGACCTGTCATTTACGCGTCGTCGTTTGACAGCTGTCAAATGACGACGTGTAAATTGACTGCCTCGGCAAAGAAGTGCAGGGCACTTCTTTGCAACGTAATTTGAGCCGTTCTTCATTGAAGTCAATGAAAAGCAGCTCAAGATTTATGAGCGTTACAGACGCCTCGCATAATGCGAGGAGGAGCTTTTACGGCTGAAACGACGCAGCTGTTTTCTCCTGAAAACAGTCTGTCTTTTCAGACGTAAAAGGCACTTCTCGTGTGCACATACCCTTAATGATAGAGATATGAAATACATTACTTATAGTACTCAATACCTTAAGACTGATCTCACATTGCATATGTTCATTTATAAAAACAAGTGGCAATTTCCTCTTCTTTCCTGACACAAAGGATCTAAATTGACTTTATGTAAGTGTTGCCAATGCTGTCTTCCTCTGGATGGTGATTCACTCACTAATAATGGTTTCCTAGTATTGCGGCTACCAGTGCTTCTAGCCCACCATAGGGAAACCCATTCAAAAAAATAGTGACACTTTTCTTACATCCTGTTTTTCATACTGTGTGTGACTATTCATCGAGGTGTCAGTGACTCATGCTTCAACAAAAATGTCCTCAATACAAACAGAGTGCTATCTACATTTCACATGTAATGAGCAGGTGTGACACCCAGATAGAACCTGTTGTTGCCACAACATGACGTGGTTGGTATTTGGTTTGGTGGGGTTTGTCAATAACTTAGCACAACATCTATATGAATGCAACAATTTCAATTAAAAGTACACGTAATATATAAGTAACTACAGTATGTCCCATCATAAGTCTCCTATGTGTAGGACCCAATAATAGTACTTATCTGTCTTTTTAAAGAAAAAAACATATCTCATTACTTGGGTAATGCTCAATCCCTCCTACTTATAATAAATGGAAAGTGTATGTAAAGGATACACAACTTGTTATCAATAGTCATTATACTATTCATTATACTGCTGGCTAGGGGGCTTCACAATCATACAGAAGGAGAGCTGTGATACAACGATTGGCTTCAGGCAACGATACACACAAAGGAGATTTAAATAATAGTAAGGAAGACAACTTTATATTAAATACAGTTCCTGTTTCTCTATTTCCCTGCAGAGCTACTAACCAAAGTATTGCAGGGAACCCAATGCAATCAATTAGCATCCATTGATTTCTATGGATATCAGTGGGTTTTATCAACATAGGGTCATGCTTGTGGATGACCCTTCTTTGTCAGCTCATCATGCCGTTATAGAGAAAAAGAAAATGGGTTATCAACACTTTTAAGGTGTTTTGCCACTTTCTATTAAATCAGGTTGACTTTAACTTTGAAGTTACTTCTGCCATGCCTTCCCTTGCTGCACATTCAGGGTCAAAATATAGGCAGGGCACAAGGGGCATGTGCCCTGGGGCCTCCACTATTTTGGGGACCTAGAGGGCCTCAAATCCCCACTCTCCTTGTCCACCTATTTCATATCTATCTGTCTCATATCTACCTATTACATTTAATGACCCTTTAAGTAGGTATTTATGACTTAGGAGCCTACATTAAAAAGGAAAGGCCTACAACAAAATTTAAAAAGGCCCCACAATTGAAAATGGGAGAGCCTTTTAACACTTTGGTATGTTCCTAGTATTTTCTATTTATACTTTCGTCAGTAACTATTTATATGGGTTATATGGGTATATATACATTGCTCACCACTGGGATTCCCACCTCTCAAATACATGGATCCCTGATGCCTGTTTAGCAATCATATCTGACTGATAAAAAGTTGAGACGCTTGCCTGTGGCTCTCTCATTTGAAGTCTAATAGAGACACTGGCTTGGCTACCTCCATAATCTTATCTACTTTAGTATCGAGGGCCATGGACATACATTGCCCTTTTTTTTATACATTAAGTTTAGGCCATAAGGAGTCAGGTGGGGTCTGGATTTAGGAGGTGGGATAGGGTTCCTCGTAAAAATTTTACCCAGGGGCCTACACCAACCTCATGTAATAGCCTTTAGTCCTGAGAACAGCCCCTCTGACATCAGCCGACAAAGAATAACAAGAGGTGACACAGTGAACAGATCACAAGCCACCTCAAATTTACGAGTAGGAAGGCCTCATATAACTTGTTTTTAGTTGTTGAGGCTTTCAATTTTATATTAAATCAGACATGACATTAAGGTGGGACTTTCGAATTTTAAAACTGCAGCCGGGAAATGGAGGTGGCCATGTAGCATTGGCAACGTTAAGATGCCAGAAGCCTTGAAAGCTCCTACTATAATTAATAAATAAAATAATACAATTATATTAGTAATAATAATTAAAATAAATAATAATTTAAAAAGAGCTTTGCAGACGAGGCTACCAGAGTTGTATGGTAGGCTACAGGGCCGTCTGTTCTCCTAGCTGTGTCTCATGACAGCACTTTAAAAATGTGTGTGTGAACGTTGATCAATGTGTTGCTGGAGTTACTCTTTAAACAAATCTATATACCTTCACTGTAGTGAAACATACCGATATTGTCATGCATCTTTGATTTGGGGTCATTGGTTAACAATTTTTTATTCTTCATTTATGTTTTTGTTTTTTTATCTGATTTTAGTTCAATAATCTTCTCATTTGTTGGCTAACATTTTGAGTGAGCATTGTAAATGAGAATCACCAAAGCGGCTTTGATTTGTAGGTTCAGAATGGTAAAAGGTTTTATTGATTCATGGGTTACAGAAGTGGCTGTTCAACATTTCCTTGTCTAAATGATGTAGTGGCCACCTAGACCTAACAAGGACATTTCTATGTTTGCTTAGACTGGATGTTAAGATGACAAAAAATATATACTCACCTAACATACCTCTCCCCACTCAACTTGCATATTAGAAACATTCCAAATTGAAATCATATTTTTGTGAATTCCTTACATCCTTGTGCTTTGCATGCTGAGCAAGTGTTGAGTCACAGATAAGAAACTCTCTTCAATATGGAAATGGGAAAAATATGCCAAGCTGCAAAATTTTAATATGGGCTTATATAAAGTCCTTTTTATAACATGTTCTCAGCTTGTTTGTAAGGACAGACAAGAACGCCAAATCCATCTGGGCATAATGATACATAAAGCTCTAGGAAATTTTAATGATTAGCATTACATTTATTACTGCTTCTCTTTAGCTACGGAAATAAAATGTATACTTGCTAATTTGAACCAATATTATGGCTGTGACTTTAGATTATTATTTTCTGTGTTCACCTTTCTCCATGTGGATTTACTATTACTCCATAAAGGTCAAATTGTTATAGATTGAACTGCTTTTCACAATGTCATAAAGGCCACATTGTTATACTTTGTACACATACGTCATATTTAATGCATATTGTAAATTGTTACGTTGTAGACAAAAACACTATGAAGATGTAGAAAGGGCATCAAGGTCAGCATAGAACCAGAGTTCAAAAACTTAGAGCTCTACTGTGGGCTGCAATACCGAGTAACTTATTATTTGATAGGCAAGATTGACATAGTCCTGACATGATCGATGTAGATATGGTTTATTATCAGGACCTCCGCATGATTTGACACTTTGCAAACATGTTATTTTTAATTGTTGAAAATAAGTTTTAACACTCTGTACTGACAATGAGCCCAAGAGCGTAACTCAATGCCCATCCCTGGCTAGCAGAGGTCAGTACTTTGAGGATGGCTCAAGATCAGTGCACATAGTAGCGCAACCGAACAGGAATAGACTGCACTGGCATTATAAGAACTTCTCGAAATTGAAATTCACACTAGTGCAGAAGTTTTGCAGCAAGTAAAGAGAAGAAATTACAGGAACCATTATTGAATTGGCGCAGGCTACCCTGGAGTGTGGAATCTAAGGAATGCCCTGTTCTTAACCCTTAACCGCCGCAAGGAGTTATGGACTTTTCCGGAACGATTTACAGGTCGAGGTCACAGGGATAGTCCCAATAGGTGCTGCAGATGGCAGCAGAATCATGGTCAAATGGGTCCAGGTCGTCACTAGGCAAAAAACGCCAGGTCCAAATTTTTTTATCAGGAGGCAAAGTCAGGGTCAGAGGTCGGTACACAGATTGTAGGATCAGGACAAAGCCAGGTCAAACACAGAAAATCATAGGGAACAACAGAAAAACGCCAATAAATTCACCACCAGGGTTGACAAACAAGGAAGGAAATCCAGAAGCAGTTCCCCTTTAAGGTCTCCAGCCTCTGACTTCATCTCCTGCGGACAAGCCTCGACCCTGCGGTTCAACCTCAAAGTGAAGAGCATAGTGAATAGCAGGAAACAGTGGCTGTGCCATAGCAACTGGATGCCACAGGTCCGAAATCATCACAGCAGGTATCAGCAGAGAAGTTGAGTGCCCCCACCGGGCAAACGGAGCACTGTAACAGGTTGGGTGTCCAGTGGGGGGTCATGCCAGGTCACAAGGCCCAACATAAGTACTCCGCCAGAGGTGTCTGGTAGTCATTCACCATTTTCTCTATAGATATTTATATGTGTCTTCAGCCGAGCTGAACATGCATGCTGTGGGAATTGTAGGTGGTATCATTCAGCCCAAAGATCTTTCAGTCGCCATTTATCCTGTGTCTGCAAGCAGTTTTGCTCACCCTTTATGCCAGCTGTGCAGATAACAGTTATTGATCACTTTGTAATAGTTGAACTGAAATCTAATAATACAGACCTTTTTCTAGCAATTATTGGAATCTCAACCTCACAGAGATTTATGGCTTTCTGTCATTTAAAAATATAATCTTTCCATTGATGCATTTAAACCTAGACACGTTAGAAAACTGTAGCCGTTATAACACTTATGTCCCCTTTGGTCTCATTAGTTCTGTACATAACTGTAGAGTTATGGTATTGTGTACCCTATTATGTAAATATAAGAGTGCTATAAAATGAGGATGCAATGTTTACTGCTTTTTGTGGCTACATAATAAAACTTCATGAGATTTCTGAGCAGACAAAACAAATGTAAGAAATACTTTCTCATATACACTGTAATCCTAAAACCTGTTCATCCCACATGAGCTAAAGGATACAACCACTTAAAACTAAAAATGAATGCGTACCTAACCTTTTAGGTGACTTTACAGAATTAGCTGTCATATGTGTGAACATGAGACATAACACTAATTCTGGACTTTTTTATGACTTATATTCTGCATTTTTTTTAGCAGTTTATTTCTCTGCAAGCTCTATCTCTAATTCTCAGGTTTTTTTTCTGAGCTAGTGGGTGGTACCTATCTGCTACCTTGTCTTCTATACACAACGCACATAATACTTACTAGAAGCTGCAGCAGCATCTGTATTTGTGTCTCTCGACCAGTGTCGGCAACAGGCTGGCCGTAGACTCTGCTCCTAGAGGGAGCCCCTGATGTCACTGTCCATATATGGACAGAGATGTCATGGGCTCCCACTAGGAGCAGAATATATGAAGCAGGATAATGATGCAATCTGCAGGGGGTGGCACTATCTACAGCGGGTGTGGTGCCATCTACAGGGGGTGTGGTGCCCTCTACAGGGGGTGTAGTGCCATCTACAGGGGGTGTGTGGCACTATCTACAGGGGGTGTGGCACTATCTACATGGACACTGTGGCAATATATTGGCATTACCTAGAGGGAACACTGTGGCACTATCTACATGGACACTGTGGCACTATGTGGGAACTGTGGCACTATGTGGGCACGATCTACAGTGGGAAGTGTGGCACTATGTGGACACTGGCACTAATTACAGTAAGCACTATGTTGGCACTGTCACTATCTACAATGGGCACTGTGGCACTATCTACAGGGGCACTGTAGTGTTTTAAGGCTGTTTGAGAAAAAAAACCCTAACAAATAAAATGCATCCATTTTTTTATACAGCCATGAAAAACGGATGGCAAACCCCTTCAGGATATAGCCTGTTTTGGCCTTAAAGACGAAACCGATTTTTAGGAAAGTTAGTTCAGACGTTGCAGAAAATTACTTTGCAGTAATTAGGCTGCGGTGCAGAATTTTCCCTCCACAGCATGCTCTTTCCATTGGGGAGAAGAAGTGGAATTTCACTGCGGATTTCAGCCTTTGCAATGCAAAAACTGAAATCTGTGGCAAGTCCGCTGTGATATCTGCAATGTCTGAATTACCTGCCAAATATGCAAATGTTGGTGCAGATTCATTGTGTAATTGCCCCAAATCTGCACCAACATTTGCAGCAGAAATATTCCGCCTCGTCTGAACGTGCCCTTATAGCCTCTTCACCCTCCCTTCACAGCGATCCAGGCTGACAGAGAGAGAAGAAGACTAAGGCATCATTTACATGACCGTGATCTACGTCCGTGCAACGCGCGTGCTTTCCACGCGCGTCGCACGGACCTATACAAGTCTATGGGCCAGTGCAGACAGTCCATGAGTTTTGCACAGCGTGAGTCCGCTGCGTAAAACTCACGACATGTTCTATATTTCCCCGTTTTTCGCGCATCACGCACCCATTGAAGTCAATGGGTGCGTGAAAACCACGCAGGTTGCACGGAAGCACTTCCGTGCGAACTGCGTGGTTCGCGCAACAGCTGTTATTCTCTGAATGTAAACAGAAAAGCACCACGTGCTTTTCTGTTTACAAACATCCAAACGGAGTGTCAAAATGATGGCGGCTGCGAGAAACAGCCGCGCATCATACACTGATGACACACGCAGCTGTTAAGTGCCATTTGCGCACGCAAAATGCAGCGTTTTTTGCGTGCGCAAAACGCACACGCTTGTGTAAATACGGCCTAATTGTTGCAGAGCTGCAACAGTATGTGTATATATATATATATATATATAGAAAAAAATCGAGCAAAGAAGCAGCACTCAATAGCAAAAAATGAAATTTATTCACCCAACACAGCTATATGTTTGTTTCTATATATATATATATATATATATATATATATATATATATATATATATATATACAGTGAAGGAAATAAGTATTTGATCCCTTGCTGATTTTGTAAGTTTGCCCCCTGTCAAAGACATGAACAGTCTAGAATTTTTAGGCTAGGTTAATTTTGCCAGTGAGAGATAGATTATATTTAAAAAAAAAAACAGAAAATCACATTGTCAAAATTATATAGATTTATTTGCATTGTGCACAGAGAAATAAGTATTTTTATCCCTTTGGCAAACAAGACTTAATACTTGGTGGAAAACCCTTGTTGCCAAGCACAGCAGTCAGACATTTTTTGTAGTTGATGATGAGGTTTGCACACATGTTAGATGGAATTTTGGCCCACTCCTCTTTGCAGATCATCTGTAAATCATTAAGATTTCGAGGCTGTCGCTTGGCAACTCGGATCTTCAGCTCCCTCCATAAGTTTTTGATGGGATTAAGGTCTGGAGACTGGCTAGGCCACTCCATGACCTTAATGTGTTTTATTTTTAGCCACTCCTTTGTTGCCTTGGCTGTATGTTTCGGGTCATAGTCGTGCTGGAAGACCCAGCCACGAGCCATTTTTAATGTCCTGGTGGAGGGAAGGAGGTTGTCACTCAGGATTTGACGGTACATGGCTCCATCCATTTTCCCATTGATGCGGTGAAGTAGTCCTGTGCCCTTAGCAGAGAAACACCCCCAAAACATAATGTTTCCACCTCCATGCTTGACAGTGGGGACGGTGTTCTTTGGGTCATAGGCAGCATTTCTCTTCCTCCAAACACGGCGAGTAGAGTTAATGCCAAAGAGCTCAATTTTAGTCTCATCTGACCACAGCACCTTCTCCCAATCACTCTCAGAATCATCTAGATGTTCATTTGCAAATTTCAGACGGGCCTGTACATGTGCCTTCTTGAGCAGGGGGACCTTGCGGGCACTGCAGGATTTTAATCCATTACGGCGTAATGTGTTACCAATGGTTTTCTTGGTGACTGTGGTCCCAGCTGCCTTGAGATTATTAACAAGTTCCCCCCGTGTAGTTTTCGGCTGAACTCTCACCTTCCTCAGGATCAAGGATACCCCACGAGGTGAGATTTTACATGGAGCCCCAGATCGATGTCGATTGACAGTCATTTTGTATGTCTTCCATTTTCTTACTATTGCACCAACAGTTGTCTCCTTCTAACCCAGCGCCTTACTTATGGTTTTGTAGCCCATTCCAGCCTTGTGCAGGTCTATGATCTTGTCCCTGACATCCTTAGAAAGCTCTTTGGTCTTGCCCATGTTGTAGAGGTTAGAGTCAGACTGATTAATTGAGTCTGTGGACAGGAGTCTTTTATACAGGTGACCATGTAAGACAGCTGTCTTTAATGCAGGCACCAAGTTGATTTGGAGCGTGTAACTGGTCTGGAGGAGGCTGAACTCTTGGTAGGGGATCAAATACTTATTTCTCTGTGCACAATGCAAATAAATATATATAATTTTGACTATGTGATTTTCTGTTTTTTTTTTAATATAATCTATCTCTCACTAGTAAAATTGACCTAGCCTAAAAATTCTAGACTGTTCATGTCTTTGACTGTGGTCAAACTTACAAAATCAGCACGGGATCAAATACTTATTTCCTTCACTGTATACACATACACACACAATATACACACATATAATATCGATAAATATATATAAAAAATTACAAGAAAGTGTTTTTTTCAAATTTTTTGTGATTTGTCTGCTCATAATAAAAATGACAAACACGGAATTGATTAAACTAATCATGAAAATGAAGGCCTCCTAAGTGTTGTAAAAAAAAAAATATGTAAAAATAGTTGTGATATTCAAAGCGGTTGCAAAGATATTATTGTTTAAAGAAGTGCATATTAGAAATTGAACATTTGACCTGGACACAGGGGCATCAATAATTCTTGTTCATGAAAGGGTTAATCTTGCGGCTGGTACAATTGTCTAGGTATAGATTTGAATAGCTCTCCTATTAGTTAATCTAGTCATACACGCCGTGTTTAATGAAGCTTTGACTGTGGAAATAGAGTATAATGGAGTCAACTTATTTGTGTCATGGACTTCATCTATGAAATTCAGGCCGTGTATGACCAACATTAAGATACTCAACTACGGTTTTATGTTCTAAGATTTTATATTTTTTATGCATTTTTTTTAATCTTGAAGTTCTGTTTTTAGATCATAAAAATAAAATGTGATTTGTCATGTTTATGGTCAGCAGTTTTAATGAAAAGACTTTCTGTTCTTTTTATTGGGTCAAGAAGCAAAGTTCATGATGTTAGCGATAAGAAAAAAAGTTTGTAATAGAAAGTATGTCAGTTTCATAACATGTGTGTTCATATTCTAGATGTAAGTGTAAGCTTTAGGGCATGGCCAGACGTGGCGGAATTGCTCTGGAATTCCGCTGCGGCGAGTCCGCTGCGGAAAACCGCAGCGGACATTTTCTCCATTGGTTTCTACACCTTTTTAGTTAGGTTCGTGCACACGTGGCGGAAAACTCCGCTGCGGACCATAGGCTGTGGTGCGGAATTTGGTGTCCGCAGCATGCACTGGCTGTTGCGGACGTGTAGCGGACTTATTGCGAACTCATTGCGGAATTTCTCCATTGACTTCAATGGAGATTCAAAATTCCGCAATGAAATCCGCAGATGTTATGTGTGTTGCGTTGCGTATTGGTTTTATGAACAGGATATTTCTGCATTCTGGCTGGACCTATGTGTTTCGAGGTCTATAGCCAGACTGAGATGAAATTTTTTAAAAGACAGCAGGAAGTACTCTTCACCTGAATATGCAACGGCTAATCTGCATCAATTTCCTGCACATTTTAGGCAAAGCCGCAACGGAATCTGCAACGCAGATTATGTGCGGCATTGATGCGGACAGTGTCGGCAGAAGATGCCACGTCTGGCCATTCTCTTAGGGTGAGGTGCAAACATGAAGATGAAATATTTGTTTCTGTTTTAATTTTTTCCAAAAAATATTGCACATGTGACATCTAACTCTTCGCAGGAGAGCAGTGTTTGCTATATAAGGGCTTATTCAGATGAACGGGATATATGTCCGTGCAACGCGCGTGATTTTCACGAGCGTCGCACGGACCTATATTAGTCTATGGGGCCGTGCAGACATGTGCGTGATTTTTACACAGCGTGAGTCCGCTGAAAAAAAGTCACGACATGTCCGTTCTTTGGCCGTTTTTCGCGCATCACGCACCCATTGAAGTCAATGGGTGCGTGAAAACCACGCATGCCACGCTGAAGCACTTCCGTGCGACTAGCGTGATTTGCGCAACAGCTGTGAAAAAGATGAATGGAAACAGAAAAGCACCACGTGCTTTTCTGTTTACAAACATCCAAATGGAGTGTCATAATGATGGCGGCTGCGTGAAAAGCACGCAGCCGCGCATCATACGGGGCTGTCACACGGAGCTGTCAAGTGCCTTTTGCGCTCGCAAAATGCCCCGTTTTTTTTGCGCGTGCAAAACGCACACGCTCGTGTGAAGCCGGCCTAACTGTAATATAATCATTATCTTTATACAGCTGCAACACATTCCACAGAGCTTTACAATTGAGGAAGCAAAAAACAAGTAAAATTACAAGTTATAAAATCAAATAACCAGACAATGAAATAAAAGGAGAAAAAGAGGAGTGACAAAATAGGTACTGAGCCAATTTTATCCAGAGGACCAGCCTCTTGTAAAGGTAATAGGAAGGTAATAGGAAAAATAAAGAAAGTCGCATGAACCTGTCAACCAAGCAGTATCTGAACCAACATGAATTTAACCGGTTCAGGACCAGGTCATTTTGAGCCTTCAGGACCAGACACCGTTTAGCCATTTTTAGCACGCTTCAGTCAAACGGCTATAACTTTTTTATTTGTTGGGCTAGCTACGTGATTTTTGCAATACTTTTTTGTTATTAATGAAAGTTCCTTTTCTTATCATTTTTATATAAATTTTGCTTTTTCTGAATTTTTAGGCTTATAGTTTGTTAAAAAGAATAAAATAAATAAGCTTTTTTACTTTTTAGCTCAACTTTTGTGATAATATATTATTACCCGAAAATAGACTGTTTATCTGTAGTCGTCTATTTTAGGGGAATTGGCAGGGGAACAGGTTTTTTTGGGGGGTATTTTATTTGTATTTCTTTATTTAATTTTTTTCAAAAATGTTTAAACTTAAATTTTTTATTATTATGGTCTTTCCCTCCAAGGTCCATTGGGGACTTTATTATTTCAATATTTTATTTTACACTATAATTTTCCACTGTAACTTGGTCGGAAAAACTGCCTTTTATCTTCTCTTCAGAGTCCCTGACAATCTCTGGTTTTTAAGGACCACGACCGCCCGCCATAAAGAGTGATTTAATAAGGGTAGGAAAGTGAGGACGTAGCAGAGGGAAGAGGAAACATATCTGCAACCAGGTAAATGGTTAGAGGCCATTGACTGTGGTTGTCATTTATAATGTGACTCCTTAACAGCACGCTTAAAACTGGGAATATTAGAAGCAAGTCTATGATCCAGGGCAATGATACGGCAGGGAAATAAATCTGTCAGACAGTAGAGAGAGGAAGTAATAAGGGAGGATGAGAGTTTTAGATTGTTGGCTGAGCATAGAACACAATTGAGTTGGTAGATGAGAAGGAAGATCTATGACGGTGCAGCATTGTGGCGATCTTTGTAAACCAGTAGCGGAGATTTATATTTTGTTCTACAGGTTACAGTTAACCAATGTAATGATAGAGGCGTTAGAATATGCAATAAGCTCAATGAAGGATTGACATTGGGCCAGTATTTTATCACTAGGGTTTATGTTTGTATAACTATTACTAGAATGTTGGGCAGTACACATGTGAAGCCAATATTGTAAAGATTATACTTGACAAGAATACTGAGGGCTAGCATGTACAAACGCTGACGGAATTCAAGAATAATGATTAATTTGCTGTCCTCTTATCGATTCCCATGCAGCTCATACTGTGTTCAGAAAGTGCTTCTCGACACAATGCTCAGTATTGACTATTGTATTGTATATTACCCTGCTCTCTCATGTCTCTGCACATGGATTCCCATATCTTTATGGACATTAATGATCCTTCAATAATTACAGGAATTATTTTATATTTTCGGCTTGTTATATTATGTTATAGACATTTCGCACACTTTGCGTGAGGCTTGATAGGGAACTACAAGGTTTTGTTGTTCTAAAGCTATGATGTCGTTTTTTGAACTTCCTCTTTTACATACTGTAAATGCGTTTTAACTCACTCATCACTATTTTACTCCTGAAGCCCATGTCAGGTATTTAATGCTTCCAGTGCTTTGCTGTCCTTCAGTAACCACTTTTAACATGCAAGCTAAGTTTTTTTTTCGTCTGCTGGCAGATATTGTTCAACTATTCTGGGCACATGACACACATAAATGAATACTGTGGAGCAATATAATTTATTTATGCATTATTGTTATTACAGGTAAAAACATATTTATCTAAAGCTGCCCAAAGACATAAAAAAACCATTAGCCAACTAACAACAAACCCTCTGCAATCATACCCTCTGCCAAGCTGCCCCAACTTCTTACTGACCCACTAGATGTAGGTTAGCATAAAGTAGGAGACAGATGGAAGAAAGTATGGCTGCAGAATCTGTCTACACAGGGTTTGTTTGTTGTCTGTTACCATGGAGATGTGTAGGTCAGCAAAGCAGCTCCAGAGACAAAATCATAGGACATTTTTAATCAAGACCTATCGCAAAGTTGCTGTATTTTTTTTATTTTAGATTTATTGGAACGATAAGTTGGTTGCAAAGATTTACATAGCATTTAACCCTTTACCTGACAAGGACGCATCTCGTATGTTCTGACAGAAAAGCACTTTAGTTGCCAAGCACGTATCTCATACGTCCTTACTACTAAAGGCTCTAGCACAGGCTAGATTGCGGCTAGAGAGACTTTTTTTGCATACTGTGATGTGCCTCGCTTTGAAATGATTAGTAATCAAATACCACAAAACTCAACAACTTGTGTAATTCTTAGGGGCTAGTGATGTAACGATTGCGGCTGCAGGGGGTCACCCTTGAATCCCCTCAGACTGCTACATCAGGCTCCATCAAAGTTGTGAGCCGCGGCCCATACAAGGTCCTACATCAGGAAAAACTTTGCTGGGGCATGATGTGGCAGTCTAGAGGAATCTGGGGCGGGCCCCCTACGCACTAAAGCGGTGATTACATTTTTTGTTATGTTCGAACTGGGGAAGTGGGTTCTGATCTGGGGGGGGCACGGAGTCCGACTCTATGTTGTTACTCATCTTTGACAGGAGTAACTATAGGAGGCATATACAAACGTTTTAAAGATATGGAGGGAGGTGAGAATAGAGAATAGGATATGTTTCCATATACTAGCCTACATGATGGTAAGCTGGGTGGCCAAAGACAACTCTCCATAACCTCCAAAATGTGCAGATAATGGATGCAATGGACACCTGTCCTTCACCAAACAGCCAGCTCTGAATCAGACTACAATTTGGCTGGAGAGATGGTTTAAGATTGATTCCTTTTTTTCTTTCATCTGTCTGGAGGGTGTATGTACTAATTGTTGAATCATACTAATATCATCTGTTTAAATGACACTGGTACATTTATGGCATTTCCTAACTTACTGGCCACTGAATTAGCAATAATTTCATTCCTGAAAAAAAGATAATTGGTTGGTGACCATTTAGCATCCATCCTTGAGTAATCCTCATCCCTGGAAAGCATAGAAAATGTTTCCCATAACGATGAACCTAATTAAAGAAAGCATTTAACAGTAGTAGGCAAATTACTTTAAAAAAAAAAAAAGTCATATCAATCCCTTGATTTTTTTGGGCGATGTTTGCTTGTCAGCTTATTCCATCCAAAATTCTAACAATCCTTATGGGACTATTTAAATTGGTTGTAGCCCTGAGGTGTTTAATATGAGGAAAGTAAAGCAAAGTGAGTTTTGTGTTAATGGGAAGGATTATGCCTGCAATGTTTGTATAGTCTTGTGAAGGATAGATACATGAGATGTATTAGCATGACACAATAATGAGTGCGTATTCAAGTCTGAAAAAGAAATATTCCCTTGAAAATCATTTATTAATAATATATACTAATCCAGAGAGCCTGGTAATCCAGCACTTCTTTCTTGCACAGAACTGCAATACAATGTGGAGTTTCACAAGAGCAGCGGCAGCAGACTTTGGGTATGTTCCCACTGGCCGGTTATGCTGCAGAATTTCCGTGCAGAAATTCTGAAACATTTACAGTAGCAGCAAAGTGGGTGATAGTTTCTGAAAGCGAATCCACATGTTACGGAAACATTTTGCATAAAATATGTGCATAAATTTACCTGCAGTGCGGATTATAAATCCGCATCCGTATTACGACCCCTTGTAACTGGCCTTACTCTACTTTATTTTATGTGTATGTAATACTAAATATGTTAATGATTGTGGATGGAAGAATAACCAATAAGCCAAGTTTTGCTACAATGCTGTATAGTCTTTTCAGAGAAAATGACTTCCAAGGGTATGTTCACACGACCTATTTTCAGCCGTTTTTCAGGCCGTAAACGCCCTGAAAAATGGCTAAAAATGTGGGGGCTGAACGCCTCTAAACATCTGCCCATTGATTTTAATGGGGAGAACGGAGTTCCGTTTCCATGGGGCGTTTTTTATTCAGCCGTTTTTAAAAACGGCTGCGTAAAAAAAAGCCTAATAAAAAAGTTCATGTCACTTCTTGAGCTGTTTTTTGAGCCATTTTTCATTAACTTAATAAACAAACCGCTCCAAAAACGGCCGTAAAAAAACGCTGCAAAGAACGCAAGTTAATTTAAAGAACGGCTGAAAATCAGGACCTGTTTACCCTTGAAAACAGCTCCATATTTTCACGCGCGTCGCACGGACCTATGTTAGTCTATGGGGCCGTGCAGACAGTCCGTGGTTTTCACGCAGCGTGTGTCCGCTGCGTGAAACGCACAACATGTCCGTTACGTGTGCGTTGTTTGCGCATCACGCACCCATTGAAGTCAATGGATGCGTGAAAACTATGCATGCCACATGGAAGCACTTCCGTGATTCGTTCAACAGCAGTAAGAAGTATGAATGAAAACAGAAAAGCACCACGTGCTTTTCTGTTTGGAAACATACAGTGTCATAATGATGGCGGCTGCGCGAAAATCACGCAGCCACGCATCATACGCGACTGACACATGGAGCTGTTAAGTTCCTTTTGCGAGCGCAGAACGCCGCGTTTTTTGCACGTGCAAAACGCACACGCTCGTCCTCCCTAACAGTAATGACCCAGTGAAATGAATTTTGATATGGGGCAACTGTACCTATTCCTTTTGGTTTGTATTTTATTTTGTATTTGTTGAGTATTGCCTAAATGTTTACTGTGAAATCATATAAAGACGCATCTGCATTGAATTTGCTGCTGTGTCATTCTATTCCTTTGTTTCCCAATATGACTCAGTATGCCGGAGAGGCTGCCACGCTTAATTTGTATGAATTTCAATGTTGCTGTTCCTCTGGGTACAATCTCTCAAATGATGTGTCTGCATTTTCACCCTCTTGGTTAAATGATGGCAGTGCTGTATATGCTTATTGTTGGTGCATTGATATGCAGGATTACAATGCATGAAATCAGCTTGTGTTTGTACTGCAGTTACCAAGTTGAAGAATATGTAAGCAGGGCTCATCGCTTCCACCTGTCAGCTGCCTCTGGCAACCGAGTTATCCACTGAATCAAGTTAAAAAAAAAGACTTTCTATTTAAAAACTGGTTTATTATGGTTTTCTCCAAAGTGAAATTTGACATATTGTCTGCAGAAGCGATAAGATTGTAACAGTTAAGTTGGCATCTCATAGTGAAAGGACTGCTTAAGGCAGCTGTCTAGACGTCATGGCCAAATAATATTTTCATTTATATTGTATATGTGTTCATTTCCTTTGGAGCTTTGATATCTATTTTGCTTGGAAGATAAAAAAGTTATTTTCCAATCAGTGTTTGTTCACATACCGTACTCCCATATACACTTTTCAACATTGAAATTGCAACACCAAGAAGGGCAAGCCGTAAGGTTATGCAAACCAAGGAACTAGCAGGTGTCGCTAAGATCTGCAAATGATCAGATTTTCAAGCACCTCCAATCTGTGCCATGTGGGAGGGACATAAAAGACAGATTGAAAGCAAATTTTTTTTAGCCTTAAAACCTCAAAAATCGTATCAAGTGGTGTGGGATGATTGTGCAATGTCTCCTGTTCGTTGATGTGCCAATTATCGCCACTTGTCCCAAACTGAGAGGACACAGAATCCTTGAACTAAGAGAACTTGGTTTATCACTCCGGCAGATTGCTACGCGTCTAGGCCGAAATGTCAACAATGTTCAACATTGCATGTCCCAGAGGTTGGGAGAACAACAACGAATGGGAATGACAGTAAGAGGTATGCGGAGGTGAACCTCTGCACAGACGGATCGTCTGATTGGAAGAATGGCGCATAGTGATCCATTCTGTACTGCAAGTGAAATTGAATGTCACATCCCAAACCTGTGTCGACACAAACCATCAGAAGGCGTTAGCACAACATTGGGCTACAAGCCAGACGTCCAGCTACTGGTGTTCCATTGACCACACGCAAATGGTCTCAAAGGTTATCATGGTGCACAGCAAGAAGGCTATGGAGGCTGGAATGGAGGTCTATCCTCTACAGCGATAAGTCACGATTTTTTTCTCGGATGCAATGATAGCCGAAGATTGGTCTGGAGACCACGTGGGCACTGCCATGAAGAGGCATTCACAGGGGGAACGTCACACTGGTCCTACTTCCGGGATTGTGGAGTGGCATAATGTACAGTACCCAGACCCCTCTTGTCTTCATTTCAGGTACACTAACAGCTCGCTGTTACATTGATTTGGTCGTGGAACTAGTTGTACGGCCATTTCTACAAAGTGTCCCAGAACCGTTTTTCAAAAGGACAACGCCAGGCCACATGTTGCCCGTGCTGCTGTGAGCAGCCTGCATGGCCTAAATGTGCTACCATGGCATGCAGCGTCTCCGGACTTGTTTCTCATCGAGCACATCTGGGACGTCATTGGTCTGCAATTGGAAAGGGAGCTGCCAACAGCCAATCCTGATTTGCGTGCCCAAGTGCATTCAGTGTGGCATAACATTCCTTAGACAACCATTAATAACCTCATCGATAGCATGCCAAGGCGTGTAAGTGCGTGTATTTCTGCGTGTGGCGCTCATACTCGATACTGAATAAATCAAGTTGTTTTGGAATTGTGGAAATCACAGGATCAAAAGACATGTTAATAATATGCAAATGAAAAAAAAAAGAAAAAAAAATCTTCCAAACTTTTCCTTCTTGGTGTTGTAATTTTGATGTTGAGGAGTGTAGATTGCTGTGTATATATTGGAATACTTCTATTAATAGTGTCATAGGAATTTATGAATCAGTGAAAATCTATTAGAATGATTCACATGCAATACAGTATAGTTAGGCACATCTCTCTTTCTTTCACCACCTTATAGCAAGCGTACATGTATACCAATCATTTTCACCCCAAAAATTTGGTTAATGAATTTAGGTCTGATATTGGTGTTCCTCAAAACAAAGGAGGTACAAACCATACTTATAGGTGTTTCCCACCATAGACATTTTATAGCATATTCATAGAGTTTGCTATAAATATCTGATAGATGGAGTCCCACCTCTGAGACCACACCTTTTAGGAAAATGGGGGCCCTTGACCCCTGTTCTGCCAGGTGAGCTGGCTGTCCCATACGGGCAAGGTATGGATGGAGAGGTCTAGTCTATACGAGCTATGGAAGCAGCCAAGTCAGGCTTGGTCACCTGGTGGAATTGGGTGCAAGAGACGCCTGTTCTACCAATAAGTGAAGGTCCCAGAAGTGGACCACCATCTATCAGATATTTCTAGCATGCCTTGTGGATATACCATAAATATTTATTGTGGGAAATTCCTTTAAGTACGGTATTTCTATGGTCCTTTGTTTTGACTTTAAAGTTATTGTAGCAACTGGGAATCTAATGTACCATGATAACATGGAAATATTTTAGGCCTCGCGGACTAAAATACGGGTACTGTATACAATATTTAATGCTAAAATCAATGATAAAACACACAGGTTTAAATAATGAAATTTTTTTTTTTTAAATGATCACCAATTGTTACAAGATTTTTTAAAGCTTTAAAAGTGAGTTTGAAAATGATATACAGTACAGTATATTTTCTCAATTCTACTGTGATACTCCAATCTGCATATAAATTATATATACGGAGACTTTTCTCTACTCTTTCCTCTCAGATCCATGTCATATTTAATCATTTTAACCCCTTAGTGACCACTAATACGCCTTTTCACGTCGGTCACTAATGGGCTTTAGGCTAGGCTGACGCCTTTTCACGTCAGCCTAGTCTAAGTCCTGCACGGGTCTCCCGTGCAGGCTGGAGCCGGGGCTCAGCTGTCTGATGACAGCTGAGCTCCTGCTCCAACGCCCGCAATCGAAGTTTACTTCGATCGCGGCCGTTTAACCCGTTAAATGCCGCCGTCAATAGCGACCGCGGCATTTAACTTTGTTTACAGAGGGAGTGCGCTCCCTCTGTCACCCATCGGCGGCCCGCGAATGAAATCGCGGGTCTCCGATGGGGTGTCATGGCAGCCGGGGGCCTGATAAAAGCCCCCAGGTCTGCCCTGGACATATTCCTGTTAGGACGCGCCGGAGGCACGTCCTAACAGATTGCCTGTCAGATTTACACTGACAGGCAATAATGCTCTGGTATACGAAGTATACCAGAGCATTATAGCAGCGATCGGAACATCGCACAGTAAAGTCCCCTAGTGGGACTAATAAAATCAGTCATCAAAGTGAAATAAATATTATTAATAAAAAGTACAGTAAAAAAAAAAATAAAACCATTTTTTTCCATAAAAAGTGGTTTTATTTAATAAAAGTGTAAAAAAAAAAAAAAAAGTACACATATGTGGTATCGCCGCGACCGTAATGACTCCATTAATAAAGTTAATATGTAATTTAAACCGCAAAGTGAACACCGTAAAAAAAAAACGCAAAAAAACATGGCGAAATTGCAATTTTTTTCCATTACCCCCCAAAAAAGTCATAATAAAAATGAATCAATAAGTCCCACGCACCCCAAAACAGTACCATTCAAAACTACGTCTTGTCCCGCAGAAAACAAGCCCAAAAAATCACTACATTGATGGAAAAATAAAAACGTTACGGCTCTTGGAAAGCAACGATGCAAAAGCAAATAATTTTAGTTCAAAAGTGTTTTTATTGTGCAAAAGTCGTAAAACATAAAAAAACCTCTACATATGTGGTATCGCCGTAATAGTACCGACCCATAGAATAAAGGTAACATGTTAATTACGTCGCACAGTGAACGGCGTCAATTTAAAAACGCATAGAACAATGGCGGAATTTCAGGTTTTTTTTATAATCCCCCCCAAAAAGGTTAATAAAAGTTAATATAAAAATTATATGTACCCAAAAATGGTGCCATTAAAAAGCACAACTAATCCCGCAAAAAACAAGTCCTCATACAGCTATGTAGATGAAAAAATAAGAACGTTATAGCTCTTTGAATGTGAATATAGAAAAACGAATAAAATAGCTTGGTCATTAGGGCCTAAAATAGGCTGGTCACTAAGGGGTTAAGGCCTGATACTCAAATAGCCCTGCCTCTGTTCCTTCTCTGACTACTTGGATTAGAACACTACAAGAAGGTACTCTTGCACTGATATAGGAACATCCACATGACAACCCACATGAACCATGGGAAATATATTCCATTAAAATTAATAAATGGTTTAGATAGACCGGATAAGTCATGCATTTTTTCCATCCAAATCTACTGTCAGAATAGAACACCATAAGACACATATCTGGAAGAAAATTGGAACAAATGGCTGAAAATACTATTAAACCATCTATTATATGCACTGTTAAATGTAACAATAGGCTACTTCTGTTTGGTGACCAGTTATTAAAACGCTAAATAGCCACTTCCATATCTAATTTCATGACTATTCCATGCTACAAAACACACATAATAGATTTTGATAGAATATAATAGAATATTTGGCTATAATGGAACATTTGTTTTTTCGGCGTGTAGTGTACTCAAGATGATGTATGTTTGTAATCCCGGCTTTTATAAACCTTGTGTTTGTCTGTATTGTTGGCTGAATGTTTGTACCACGGATGCAGAGCCCTGTGCATTATTGCAAGGGCTTATCGACAGCCCAGTCTTGTGTCTGGGAATTCCCTGTGGCATTATATCACATTTCATTCTACTCGTACACATGACAGCATCATTCCTCATGTCTTTCTGCAATGTTACAATGAGTTCCAAGGCAGCATGGCTGTTTTCTTTTTCTTTAAGACTTGCTTTATTGCACCATTAAAAAAAAAAAAGTGCATTAGTATGATACTGTAAGAAGTAAGTACCACTCATTAGTTTAAGGAATGCTGTAGTTACATGTCATTTACACGTAAATTAAGCCAATATATAGCAAACATTACTACTGCAGATATTGCATTATATAACATGGGAGGGGTCTTCTTTAGACAGCCCCTTGTTATATGCTGTATGCATGTTATATGCTGGCCATATTTGGCTTACAGTGTTGTGTGCATCGTATTCACCAAGATGCTGCATGCCAATTAAGCAATATGGCACAGCTACTCAACTACACCAGGTTGTTTCTAGTATAGTTCACAACTATTTTTCTGAGCGGGCAAAGTGGCAGAAAGCATTTGTAAATTACCCATGTCCCTGCTTTTCCAACAAATAAAAAAACTCTGTTTATGCTCTAAAAAGTGGCATGAGGCATAATAGGTATGGGGTTCAGAATAAAAACTAGCACAACGCATTGATAAATATGCTCTATTGAGTATATACATTGTAATAACCAGCGGGTTGTGGAGCCACTGTGTTACTCAACCGGTTTGACTTTGGGCCACCTCTAAGGGCGTTGTCTAAGTAGCCTACCCGATATTCACCCTTTAACCCTCGTACAGGGATCTGAACTTCAGGGAGACTACCAGGTTGCTACCTCCTGAGGAGGTCCCAGTGTGAGTATCAGCTGGACCAATGGACCAAGAGACAACAGTGAAGTACACCGTACAGGCACTGACAGATGATACCGTGGCAGGCAGGTATAGATCTGAGTTCACAGTTTGTAGCAGGTAGCGGGTCTTCAGGCTTGCAGCAGGATACAGGTTGCCAACAGGTAGTAGGCCACAGGCACAGGCTCGTATCAGGTAGCAGAACAAAGACTGGCAGCAGGATACAAACTGGTTACAGGTAGTGTACAGACTGGTAGTGGGTAGCAGGATACGAATTGGTAG
The DNA here is from genome assembly GCF_050947455.1 of Rhinoderma darwinii. NCBI lineage: Eukaryota > Metazoa > Chordata > Amphibia > Anura > Rhinodermatidae > Rhinoderma > Rhinoderma darwinii. The sequence continues at coordinate 191,892,414 of NC_134687.1, read as the reverse complement.
TGGGTAGCAGGATATGGAGGGGTGACAGGTAGTAGGATACAGCCTGGTGTCGGGTAGTGGGAAAAAGACGTAGCGGGATATGTATAGGAACTTTCACAGAAACAAACTAAGCTGCACCAAAGTTGCTCAGTCGCCTGGTGACCAGTGAGACTGCTTTCAGTAGGTACTGGGCCTCTGGGATTGGCTGGGGGACATTGTGAATGCCCTATGTGACCTTGTGCAGGAGAGCAGCGGTGAGCAGAGGCATCTCGTCATCTGTGACACCCAGGTAGAGGCAGCATGCCAGCGGTCACGGAACGCTGACACACAGCAGCAGGACACCGGCAGAGAAAGTGAGCAAATCCGCGGCGCAGACCGTCAGCAAGGGCGGTGAACGCCGCCGACGTTACATACATTGTGGTCCTGCCAGTGATAACTGCTTATTAAAGATCCTCCCAGCAGCAAGAATTCCAGAATCAATATGCAGTATATTTCTGTCAGTGTTTTTTTAATCAAAGGAATTTCCTGAGTTACTGTGTCTCTGTCTTCTGATTTAGGTTGCAGTTTTGTGCCAGAGTAGCAGACGTTCTGAATTATCTAATGCTAGATTACAGTAATTTCATAATCCAGTAAAGCCATAAATGTAATACATTTTTGCTTTTAAGCATATTGGCCCCTCTGCTGTCAATCACCCCCTATCCCTATCAGTCAATTTGCAGTACCTCTGTGGGGCATCAATACATATAGATATCGTATCTATTTAGTAATAGCATGCATTATGGCCCAGATGAATATCTTTTTGGATTTTGTTAGTTGTCTGAAACCAGTCAATAGTTTGTCAACAGGTACCCTTTAGTGGCTTATCTGAGCTTTTAGAAAGCAGCCCACTGTGCCCCAATTACAACTCAGTATAAGATCCAAGTTATATGGAGCCGTAATACGCCACCTATAGATTTCTATACAGTACCTTCGTATGCTTCTGATTCCATACAGAGGCTTTTTATATCAGAGTGTCTCTCTAATATATACATCCTAAAATTATATGGTGGGAAAAACCCTTTAAATATATTTTAGGCACCATGTCAGGTTTGAAGAGGTTTTGTGCTGCCAAAACACTGGAAACTCCCCAAAAGTGACACGGTTTTGGAAACTACACACCTCAAGGAATTTATCTCGGGGTATAGTTAGCATCTTGACCCCACAGGTCTTTTGCTATATTTATTGGAGTTTGTCTGTGAAAATAAAATCTTTAATTTTTTTTTTAACTACTTACATTTTTACAAGGAATAAAGAACAAAAAGCACCCCAAAACCTGTAAAGCTATTTCTCCTCATTACAACAATACCCCATATGTGGTAATAAACTGCTGTTTGGACCCACAGCAGGGCTCAGAAGGGAAGGAGCGCCATTTGGATTTCGGAGTGCAGATTTTGCTGGATTGGTTTTCAGTGCCATGTCGCGTTTGCAACACCCTGGAGGGGCCAAAACAGTGGAAACCCCCCAAAAGTGACCCCATTTTTGAAACAACACTTATCAAGGAATTTTTCTATGGGTATAGTTAGCATTTGGACCCCACAGTTTTTTTTACTGAATTTAGAGGAATTAGACAGTGAAAATAAAAATCTACTTTTTTTCTGAACAAACATAGAAATGTTTAATTTTTACAATGAATAAAGTAAAAAAAAGAACCCCAAAGTTTGTAAAGCAATTTCTCCTGACTATGGCAATACACCATATGTGGTAATAAACGGCTGTTTGGACCCACGGCAGGACTCAGAAGGGAAGGAGCAATATTCGGCTTTTGGAGCTCAAATTTTGCTGGAATAGCTTTTGGGTGTCATGTCGCACTTGTAAGCCCCTGAAGTACCAAAATAGTGGAAACACCCCAAAACTGACCCCATTTGGGAAACTACACCCCTTAAGAAATCTATCTAGGGGTATAGTGAGCACTTAGACCCCACAGGTCTTTTGCAGAATTTATCAGAATTAGGCCGTGAAAATGAATATCAACATTTTTTCCACAACAATTTAAGAGTACATTTTGATCATTTTTTATTAGATTTTTTGGCAAGCAAGGTGACAAAAAAAACATAAATTCTGAGAATGTTTTTTGTCCTTTATTTTTTTTACAGTGTTCACTTTGCGCTATAAATTAGATTTTACTTTATTCTATGGGTCGATACAATTACGGTGATACCATATGTATATAGTTTTTTTATGTTTTGTGGCATTTGCGCTATAAAATCACTTTTCTATAAAATTATTTATTTTTTGTGTAACCATATTCTGAGAGCCATAACGTTTTTATTTTTCAATCAAAAAAAGCTGTGTAAGGGCTTGTTTTTTTGCAGAACGGGTTGCAGTTTTTATTGCTACTATTTTGGGGTACATGCCACTTTTTGATCACTTTTTATTAAAAAAATAGTGATTCTGGCATTGTTTTTTAATTATTTGTTTTGCGGTGTTTACCGTGCGGGAAAAATAATATTATATTTTTATAGTTTGGGTCGTTACGAACGCGGTGTTACCAAATATGTGCACTTTTTTAACGTTTTATTTTTTTTTCCTGTAATGACTTATTATAGGAAAAAAAGCATTTTTTGTTTTTGTAACCTATAACTTGTTTTTACACTTTTATAAAACATTTTTATTACTTTTTTTTTTTTTTTTACTTTTTACTTGTTTTACTTTGACCTGCAGCACTGATAGCTGCTATAATACATTACACTACCTCATAGGCTGCCATGCATGGCAGTCCCGGAGGCCGTTCCATGGCCTCCGGTTTTGCCATGACAACCGACGGCAGCACGAGCCCAGCAAGCGCCAACGTAAATTTATAGCGGGCGGTCGGGAAGCTGTTAAATTTAGAAAACTGCTAATTTTTCCAAATTGTCTCTAAAATTTGGTGTTTTTCACAAATAAATATTGAATTTATCGATCAAATTATTTCACTAACATAAAGTACAATATGTCATGAGAAAACAATCTCAGAATCACTTGGATAAGTAAAAGCATTACAAAGTTAATACCATATAAAGTAACACATGTCAGATTTGAAAAATCAGGCTGTGTCTCCAAGGGGTTAAGGTGCAACTCTAGGTTTAAAGATTACTTTAGATCTATTCAAACACAAAACAAACAGGGAATATTGAACATTTTTAGTTCAGCAACTTGCAGAATTCTGAATGCAACTCTGGACTATAATCATACATGCTAACTTCATTTATTAGGAGGGTCTGCTCTGTGGTTTATATTTATTTTAGGGTCTGGTCTGGGGTCTGTAAATATTTATGAGGTCTTCTCTGGAATCGGTACTTATTTAGAGGGTCGGGTCTGGTCAAAGTAGTGTTGATGTCTATATTAATTATGGGGTGGGATGATGGGGGTCATAATCACTTTTTGATATTCGAATGCCTTAGGTTGCAGGGTGGGGGGCATGTGCTATAAAAATGGGCAGGGGAATATAGTAAAATAAAATAATTTACACACCGCTTAAAATATCACTTATCGGAATCCCCTGATGTCAAAAGTTGGCAAGTATGACTATAATACAGGCTGTAACTCAGAATTGATACAAAATCAGTGAATGAGTTCTATTTACGGTCTTTTTTATGAAGGTGGTAGCTGTATGTGAAGAAATGTTCAAGTTACACTTACAGTAATACCTACTTTATAAAACGTACTGACCAGCTCAGTGCGCCAGCACACATTTCTATATGGTGATATCTATAAAATCTTGCGCCATTACTTACTTTCTCAAAATAAAACATAATCCACATTCATACTGAATGAAAGTCGTAGTAACATGTCAGCATAACATTCATCATTACAACATTTATGTTTTTTCTTTCAGTCCTGAGATCCAAAATGCATAACTTATTGTTACCGCAGAGATGTAATTTAGGAAGTAATTGTGTCTAAAATAATTACAACCACATAGCGATAAAGTCAGAGTTATATTCACCGCTCTTATTAACTACACCGGCCATTGTTAATTCTGACTGCTTTACAGTTTTCATCACAGCTTACATTTCAGCTGGGATTTATCATGCAGGGATGAGTTACTTCAGGGTAAAATAGCCCAATTCTAAATTTTATAAATATACTGTATATTCCTAGAAACCATTGGTTTAAATAATATTGTCTTTCCACTCTTCAAATTTAGCTCTGGAGGCTTCCGATTTCTCTAGATCATCTTTAAAATGTTTCTACACCTTGACTGGAGTCCACCTGTGGTAAATTAATTTGATTGGACATGATTTGGAAACACAGACCCCTGTCTATATAGGGTCTCACAGCTAACAATGCATATCAGAGCAACAACCAAGCCATGAGGAGGAAAGAACTGCTTGTAGAACTCAGAGACAGGATTATGTGGAGGCACAGATCTGGAGAAGGGTACAAAAAATTTCTGCTGCACTGAAAGTTCCCAAGAGTACACTGGCCTCCCCACCAAACTAAGTAATTGGGGCAGAAGGGACTTCTTAGGAGAGGTGACCAAGAACCCAATGGTCACTCTGGCTGAGCTCCAAATATCCTGTGTGCAGATAGGAGAAACTTCCAAAAGAGCAACCATCACTGCAGGACTCCACCAATCTGGGCTTTATGGCAGAGTGGCCAGAAAGAAGCCTCTCCTCAGTAAAAGACACGTGAAAGCCCAGCTGGAGTTTGCAAAAAAGCACCTAAAGGACTCGCAGACTGTGAGAAACAATATTCTGTGGTCTGATGAAACCTAGATAGAAGTTTTTGGCCTTAATTCTAAGCGTCATGTCTGTATGAAACCAGGCACTGCTCATCATCTGCTCTATACCATCCCTACAGTGAAGCATGGTGGAGGCAGCATCATGTTGTGGGGTTGTTTTTCAGCGGCTGGGGCAGGGAGACTGCTCAGGGTTGAGGGAACAATGAATAGGGCAAAGTACAGAGATATTCTTAGTGAAAACCTGATCCAGAGTGCTCTGGACCTCAGACTGGGTCGAAGGTTCACCTTCCAACAAGACAATGACTCTAAGCACACAACCAAGACAAAACACAGGAGTGGCGTAGGGACAACTCTGTGAATGACCTTGATTTGCCCATTCAGAGCCCTGACTTAAACCCAATCGAACAACTCTGGAGAGACCTGAAAATGACTGTCCACCGACGGTCCCCATCAAACTTGATAGAGCTTGAGCAGATCTGCAAAGAAGAATGGCAGAAAATCCCAAATCCTGGTGTCCAAACTTTTTGGCATCATACCCAATACTGGAGGCTGTAATTGCTGCCAAAGTAAGTAAGCAATTAAGTGCTGAGTAAAGAGTCTGGATACTTATGTCAATTCAATATTTTAGTTGTCCCTTCTTAATAAATTAGCAAAGATTATTAACATTCTATTTTCACTTTGTCATTATGGGGTATTGAGCGCAGAATGATGGGGAAAAACTTGTTATTTTTTTATTTTAGCGCACGGCATCAACATAACAAAATGTGAAAAAATGTAAAGGATCTAAAGACTTTCCGAATGCATTGTAACTGGTCATGTAGGTTTTTTTTTTCCAAGGCTGAAGAACCTCTAAGAGTTGGTTCATAGAATTTTCCCAACTGATAGGATCTCCTTTCCTGAAAATGTCTATATAGGATGTAATCAGCTGGTTAATCTCTCATGTGACAGGAGGATGAAGAATAACACTGATGTCTATGGCATTCATTCTGTCTGAGAGGATTTCAGATACACTATATTGTTGTAGTGTAACATTGTCGATGTTGATGTCTTCTTAGCAGATGTCAGAGCATAAAAGATATGACATCCTCTAAGATACATTTTAACCCCTTGCCGCTGCAGCCAGATTTCACCTTCCTGACAGAGCCTCATTTTTCAAATCTGATGTGTCACTTTATGTGGTAATAACTTTGGAATACTTTTACTTATAAAAACCGTTCTGAGATTGTTTTCCCGTAACATATTGTAATTTATGTGGTAAAATTTGGTCGACACATTCAGTGTTTGAGTGTGAAAAACACCAAAATGTAGAGAAAATTTAGAAAAATTTGCATTTTTCTAAATTTAAATGTAATTGCTTGAAAGACAGATGGTTATACCACACAAAATAGATACTAATTGACAATTACCATATGTCTACTTTATTGGCATCATTTTTTGAACGTCCTTTTATTTTTCTAGAATGTTGGAAGGCTAATAAGTTTAGAAGCAATTTTTCAAGAACATTTACACAACCTAGTTTTTTTAGGAACCAATTGAGTTCTGAAGTGGATTTGAGGGGGTCTATACTGTATGTTAGAAACCCCTATAAATCACCTCATTTGAAAAACTTCACCTCTTGAAGTAATCAAAACAGCAATTGAAAGTTTCTTAAGACTTTAAGCTTTTCCGTTCTAAGGGTATGTCCACACGCTAAACAAAAAACGGCCGTAAAATAAGGAGCTATTTTCAAGGGAAAACAGATGCTGATTTTGGAGTTGTTTTTCTATTGACCCAATGAAAAACGGCTCCAAAAACTGCTCAAGAAGTGACATGCACTTATGGGGTGTCTTTTTACGCGCCGTTTTTCAGACGGCCGCATTAAAAAAACGCCCCGTTGGAACAAAACGTAATTTTTCCCATTGAAATCAATGGACAGATACTTGGCAGCGTTCAGCTTCTGTTTTTTTCAGCCATTTTTTGGGGCGTTTTCGGCCCAAAAAATGGCTGAACATAAGCCGTGTAAACATACCCTAACACATCAAGTATTAACAGAGAAACGCAACTCAACATTTATTTATTACCCTGAGGATATGTTCACACGGCCTATTTTCAGCGGCTAAAAATCCAGTGGCTGAATGCCTCCAAACATCTGCCCATTTATTTCAATGGGAAAAAACATGTTTCATTCCCACGGGGCGTTTTTTTATGCGGCCATTCGTAAAAATGGCACGTTAAACAATGGCCCGTGAAAAAGAAGTGCATGTCACTTCTTGAGCCGTTTTTGGAGCCGTTTTTCGTATCACAAAACACTTGATGCTTTAAAAATGCCTGAAATTTAGAGGCCGTTTCCCTTGAAAACAGCTCCGTATTTTACAGCCATTTTAGTTTGCCGTGTGAACATACCCTAATTCTGCAGTTTTTAGAAATATCCCATATGTGGCCATAGAGTGCTACTTGTCTGAAACACAGACCTTGTGGATTTTGGGGCCTTTTTATTAGGTTGTTTTCTAGTTACCACTATAGGTTTGCAGAGGCCTTGAGGTGCCGAAACATAACAAATACCACAAAAATAACCTATTTTAAATACTAAACCCAAAGGATTTTATCTACAAGTACAGTGATCATTTTGACTCCATAAATGTTTCATAGATTTTTTTTTTTAGAATTGGGCCGTGAAAAGGAAAAAATAATTTTTTCCAGAAATATGTAGTTTTATCTCAAAATGTTTCAGTTTTACAAGGAGCAAAGGAGAAAAAGCCCCCCCAATATTTCAAAAAGTAATTTCTTCCGAGTACTGCAATACCTTACAAGTGGTCATAAACTGCTGTTTGGGCACACCTAATTTTAGAAACTACACCCTCCAATGCATACATACAGGGGTGTAGTGAACATGTAGACCCCACAGTTGTAAATTAGTGCACAGTGTTGCAGCGTAAAAATGGCAATTTTCCCATAGAGTGCCCAATTGGTTATTCAGACTGGTTATTCAGAGTGCCCCGTTGGTTATTCAGACACAGTGCTCTCACTTCCAGCAGATGTGTTTCGGCCCTCTCCTTCCTGGTTCCCAAATATTAGGGTCTTGACAACCATTTCTTGAAACTAAAGGAATGTTCCTTTCCGGCGTGCACATCAGGATGTTTGTTTAACCCTGCCTTAATAGAGCCATACTTTTTATATTTTTCCATCGACGTAGCTGTATGGCAAGAAACTTTAAGTTGACTTTTTCAATGGTTTTCAATGGCTTAAGTTTTCTGTACATGTCAGACCTGGAGGCCATTGCTAGGCAACGGCAGCCCCATGATTGTGTTGCGGGGAAGCCAATAGGCTACGGAATCTGAGGGGTTAAACGGCCTAGATTGAAGCTACTGTAACTCAGATCCCGGCCGTTACAGACTGTCATCTGAGCACAGAAGCTGAGCCTGCGCCAACTGTACTGTGGTTTTCCAGGAAACCTTTCCCAACAGTGTCGTGTGTATATATACGGCGGATGTCGGGAAAGGGTTAATATGACAGAAAATAAACACTTTTCGAAAGACATCTTATTTGAACCAGTATATGTACAGTGAATTTTGAGAACAAATAATAGTGTTTATAACTGACTCCTTAATATTCCCTTAATAGTAAATTATAATACATTATAAAAATAATACAAATATGAAATGCACAGCTCACGATTTTGTTGTGATTTCACAGTCCCACATCAGAGCATTTAAAGCACTGCGATGTAGAACTGTGACATCTCATCAAAATCAGGAGCTGCGCATTTCATATTTGTATATTTTGACTTGTGTTTGGAAGTGTTGGACCCACTACAAGATAGGTTTTGCAGCACTCCGATTAGTTTTTAAGCAAACTTAAATGCATGAAAAGATGGGTCAAGGAGGTTGCCAAGGCATGCTAGGCATGGAAAGCCACAGGTTGAAGACCACTGGGGCAAGAAATTGTCCTGGATGGACTATGTTTAGTATGGCTGCTCAGATTTCCTGCTCTGAGGGAGGCAGACATGCTAAATTTCCTTGTGCAGTAATATTGTCCTTGTTCCCATATTACTAAATAATTAATCAAATTGACTATTCAAAAGTTTGTGAAAGTTGGGTTACAAAAAAGCTTTAGAACTACAGATGAGCCAAATTTACCAGACCATAGAATTAAATGGGCAAATCAAGGTACCTATTATTTTCAAGGTCATCAATGTTTGATCAGTGAAGGTCTGCACCCCAAGACTCACCTGATCAGCAAACAAAATCTCTGTGGCACTCCAGAAACCTCATGGCCCCCTCAGTGCTTATCCAGACAGTAGCTCATTCGTATGTGCGGCTGTGCAGCTGAGCCCCATTGATGATCGGTTAGAATCCTTTGAATCAGACATCCACAGATCAAACAGGCCATCATTATTTTTGTCCAGAAAAACTTATTAAGCATTCTTATGCATCTTGATGGCTAGTGAATCGCAAAAGTCAATAAATGTTTAATCAGGTGATGTCTATTTACAACCGCTTTAATGGCAGTGCCGGAATAACGAATTATGTTTTATGGTGAACAGTGAGTTGAGCTTCCTAATAAACAAATTTTTGAGGCATAAATTTAACGTAAAAACGTCGATAAGGAGTAATAATTCCTGGAAAGTTTGAAGGTCATCTGCTTTTTCTTTTCCTTTTCTTACCTTGTCTCTCTCTCTTTCTTGCATTTGTTTTACTCCCACAAACCAGCTACAGATATTAATTGAATTGGTTGGGCAACCTTGTTACCATCTCAAAAAGTTTGACCCATAGTAGTAAAGCCATGATTATACCGTGGCTCATTGCAGACCAAGGTTGCCTTGTCGCGCTAGCCTAAAGCAGAGTTTAGGTTTAAAGCCTCTTTAAGGCCAGGATCACACACACAGTATTGATACAGTTTTTGGCTCAGCTTTTTGAGCCAAAGGCAGATGTATATCCAAAAGGAAGGTAAGATATAAAAAAAGATAGATGCGTCTCCATTTTTCGTTTCTACTCCTATGTTTTGCTCATAAAACGGAGCCAAAAACTGCCACAAAACTGCATAGTGTGTGGCATCCTGGCCTAAAAGTTATATAGGAATCATTCTTTTTACCAGCGTGATCTTGCAGCTGTTGCCCGCAATATATAAGTGCCATTTATTGCAGTCTGCATTCTGCTTATTCATTACTGACTCGGTATGAACATTTGATTGATGGTATTCAAGCTCCATAAACTGCTGTGGCTTGCATGGTTTTACTTTGGATCACTCCCACTTGTAAAAAAAAAGAATTTCCAAAAATAACATCATATTAAGGAATAACTTGTTATGTAGTTTTTAAATGTATTCATTAAAGAGGTTGTCTGGTTTAGAAAACGTATTTTCATATACCCTGTTTGAGAATTCTGCATTAATACAGGGGTGTCCTCTGTTCAGGAACCTTATCCATAAGTCAGTCCATGGGTCTCTGGAGAACCTGTCACATCCATGCATTACATAGACAGGACATTTATTTTAATGGGAATTTTGTAATACTTGATTTGCCCTGTGGTGGTGCTGCCGGGTTCCCCCACAGATTACAGCTGATCACTAGGCAGTGGCGTAACTGCCGCCGTAGCAGCAGTAGCGGCTGCTACGGGGCCCGCGGCATGAGGGGGCCCGTGTCGCCCGCCGGCACGGGCCCCCCCATGGCCGCAGGCTCCGCTAGCAGCCGCTATGGTGGCTACAGCGGGACGCCACTGAACAGTACGGCAGAGCAGGGAGGTATCTCCCCGCTCTGCCATTAAACAAAAGACATGTATCCCCTATCCACAGGACAGGGGATACATGTGTGATCGCTGGCAGCGATAAGGAGAACGGGGGACTGAAAGTCCCCTGAAGTTCTCATCACAAACCTCGGACATCCGGGGTCTGTGTCTGCAGCTCCGGAAAAATGAATGGAGCGCCGGTCCCGCTTGTGCGCATGCGTGACCAGCGCTCCTTTCATTTTTATTGAGCTGCCGACACAGACGCCGGAAGTCAGAGGTGAGTGATGGAGAACTTCAGGGGACTTTCAGTCCCCCGTTCTCCCTATCAATGCCAGCGATCACACATTTATCCCCTATCCTGTGGATAGGGGATACATGTCTTTTATTAGGACACACTGTAGGTCGCATTTTTTGGGGAGGGGGGATGCTGTATGGCGTTCCCTACAGGGGATGGGGCTGTATGGTGTTCCCTACAGGGGGGGACGCTGTATGGCGTTCCCTACAGGGGGGACAACGCTGTATGGCGTTCCCTACAGGGGGGGCTGTATGGCGTTCACTACAGGGGGGGGCTGTATGGCGTTCCCTACAGGGGGGGCTGTATGGCGTTCCCTACAGACCCCCCCTGTAGGGAACACCATACAGACTCCCTGTAGATAACGCCATACAGCCCCCCCGTAGATAACGCCATACAGCCCCCCCTCTAGATAACGCCATACAGCCCCCTCTGTAGATAGCGCCATACAGTCCCCCTGTAGATAGCGCCATACAGTCCCCTCTGTAGATAGCGCCATACAGCCCCCCTGTAGATAGCGCCATACAGCCCCCCCTGTATATAGCGCCATACAGCCCCCCCTATAGATAGCGCCATACAGCCCCCCCTGTAGGGAAAGCCATACAGTCCCCCCCTGTAGGGAACGCCATACAGTCCCCTGTAGGGAACGCCAGACAGTCCCCCCGTAGATAACGCCATACAGCCCCCCCATACATAACGCCATACAGCCCCCTCTGTAGATAGCGCCATACAGTCCCTCTGTAGATATCTACAAAGGGGGCTGTATGGCGTTATCTACAGGGGGGCTGTATGGCGTTATCAAAAGGGGGGGTTTGTAAAAAAGGCACTATCTACAAGGGGGGGGGTTGTGTGACACCCGGGGGAGGGGGGGCCCCAGTCAAAAGTTTGCTATGGGGCCCAGTCTTTCCTAGTTACGCCCCTGTCCCTAGGTATCCAGGAGTGGATCACCCTATGATTATCTTACTGTTAATGGACCCTTCTAACAAAAAGGAATTGTCCAAACACCTTTAAGGGAGTTTCCTCGCTCAGGTGTTTTATGACATGTTTATAACACATATCATTCACACGGGGCAGATTTAATGCAGATTTTGAATGCATTTTTTAAGCCAAAACTAGAAATGGATCCTAGAGAGGAGACACTTTAAGGCCTTCCTTTATTTATTTCTTCTGCTTAGGTTCCCTTCTTGGTTTTGTCTTTAAAAAAAATAAATTCTAAATCTGAATCAAACCTCAAATGTGTAAACGAGGACATAGAGTTTCACTTTAGGTCTTACAGAAAAAATGAAGGCAAGTTTTCAGTGCTGCTTTTCTGATAAGCCAAATCTAGAGAATATCAGTAGTCCCAATGTTGTCAAGAATGTGCTTGTTTAGTTGTCTGGCCTATTATGAGGGGTTCCTGGTCAAATACATTTTCTTCATCTTCATATATTTCCGAATGCTGTACTTTCCATGAATAGGATTTCATAAGGGAAGAGAAACTCAAGTAAAGAATTACTGTATTAATATAATTTTTTTTACATAATGAAGTAGATAGTAAAATTTAAAAGATCATTATAGATCCTTACAAAATTCCACCTGATTGCAGTGAAATCCTTAAATAATGCCGCCTTATTACAGGGAAATATACTCATATAATTAATATATAAATATTGTAGTAGCATAATTTGTGTTCATTAGATATAAATGATATATCATTATTCATTACTATTCATTATTTATTATACTGTAAATGTTACTGTAGGTTATACGTTACAAGAATCCTTGAAACATTTATGCAAATTGATGTTTTGGGATCTTTCCCACTTGTAAACGGATAGTTTTAATAACAATATTTTCGTGGGATTACTAAGTATTCAGTTTTGATCACTAAAGGGGTTTTAATGATCAAAACCTTTGTGCCCCCGCAGTATCATGCATTAGTAGTGTCCCCACACAGTCTTATGCCCCCATACAGTTTCCTGCATTCATAGTGCCCATGCACAATATCATGCCCACATTCTAATGTCTGCTGAGTGCTCCCCACACAAGGTTTAATCTCCCTATAGTGCCTCTCCACAATATCTTGCCCCAACACAGTATAATTCCCATAGTGCTTCCCCACATAGTATATTGCCCCCATAGTGCCTCACACACACACAGTATAATACCCCATAGTGCCCCCCACACAGTATAATGCACCCAGAGAGACTCCCCACTGTGTAATGCCCGCCACACAGTACAATGTCCCCATAGTGCCTCCCCACACAGTATAATGTCCCCATAAAGTCCCCCACAAACACGCAGTATAATACCCCATAGTGCCCCCGCACACAGTATAATGCTCCTATAAAGGCTTCCCACAGTATAATGCTTCCATAGAGCCCCCCACACAGTATAGTGTCACCTACACACAGTATAATACCCCCATAGTGCCCCCACACACAGTATAAGGCTCACATAAAGCCTTCCCACAACATAATGCTCCCATAGTGCCCCCCACACAGTATAATGCCCCCTTAGGGCCCCCACACAATATAAAGCCCTTATAGTTCCTCCCCACAGCATAATGCCCCCATAGGGCCCCCACACAGTGTAATGCCCCATAGTGCCTCACCAAACAGTATAATGTGCGTATTGTCCCCATAATGCCCTCCCACAGTACAATGCCCCCATACTGCCCCACATAGTGCCTTCTACAGTATAATGCCCCATAGTGCCTCCCAAAAATAATAAACAAATACTCCCCTTGCCCCATTCTCAGGACGAATGGAGATCCCTCTGCAGGTCTCCTCTGGTCTGTGTTGTGTGTGGCTTAGCACAGACAGGTGATATAACATCACTACATCGCACATTTCTTTGCCAAGCCGCTCACGGCAGGCCATCACAGAGTGAATGGTGAGCTTTCTGCTCCATCTTTGGATTCAATTGTATTTGTGTCCTGAGGACACAGATACAGTTGAATTTGTAACAGGCAACTAGTTGCCCGGGACAGCAGGATACCTCCCGCAATCCGGGACTGTCTTGCTCGAACCGGGAAGGTTGGGAGGCATGAGCTCGTAAATAGAATTATTGTATGGACCCTTTGAGAATGCTTATGGAGTCACTTGGGGGAATCACGTGTACCCCAAAATGGAACCAATACAAATTACAGCTCTTTCCACAAAAAAGAAGCCCTCACACAGCTCCATCAACTGAAAAATAACACGTTATGACTCTCAAAACAAAATGATGCAAAATGATGCTAAATGACGGCCCAGACTAATTTTTTAAGACGAGTAGTTTTTCACTAAAAACCCCACATGGTCATTTGCTAGACCCCACAGGTGGACCCTGTAAATGCTCACTATACCACTATATTCCTTAAATTGTGTAGTTTCCCAAATGGGGAACTTGTTGGGGGCTCCTACTGTTTTGGCCCCGCAGGGGCTTTTGAAATGTGACATGGCACCTGAGCTCCAAATGGTGCTCCTTCCATTCTGAGCCCTGCAGTGTGTCCAAACAGTCATTTACGACCACTTATTGGGAGAAATTGCTTTTCAAATGTTGGGGTGCTTTTTCTCCTTAATTCCTTGCGAAAATTAAAAATGTCCACCTTTTATCGGAAAAAATTTAGCTTTTCAATTTCATGGCCTAATTCCGCTTGATTCGGCAAAAAAAACTGTGGGGTCAAAATGCTCCCTATACCCCTAGATAAATTCCTTCAGAGGTGTAGTTTCCCAAATTAAGTCACTTTTGGGGGGTTTCCACTGATTTGGTCCCGCAGGGGCTGTGCAAATGTGACATGGCGCCGCAAACCATTCCAGCTAAATTTGAGCTCCAAAAGCCAAATGGTGCTCCTTCCCTTCTAAGCCCTGCTGTGTCCAAACAGCAGTTTATTGCCACATATGGGGTATTGCTGTGCTCAGAAGAGGTTGCTTTACCAATTTTGGGGTGCTTTTTCTCCTTTATTTATTGTAAAAATAGAAAAATCTGAGCTAAACATTTTATTAGAAAAGTCCACTAAAGTCAGCAAAAAAACTGTGTGGTCAAAATGCTTACTATACCCCTCGATAAATTCTTTGAGGGACTTAGTTTCCCAAATAGGGTCACTTTTGGAGTTTTTCCACTGTTTTGGTCACACAGAGGCTTTGCAAATGCGACATGGCACCCAAAAACAATTGCAGCAAAACTTAAGCTCCAAACGCCAAATGGTGCTCCTTCCCTTCTGAGCTCTGCTGTGTGTCCAATAAGCAGTTACTACCACATATGGGGTATTCCCGTAAAATCGAAAGAAATTGCTTTTCAAATGTTGGGGTGTTTTTTTGTCCTTTATGCCTTGGAAAAAATAAAAATTTCCACATTCTAAATTTAGATTTTAATTTTCACAGCCCCATTCCACTAAATTCAGCAAAAACCCTGTGGGGTCAAAATGTTTGCTATACCCCTTGATAAATTCCTTGAGGTGTGTAGTTTGCCTATGGTGTCTTTTTGGGAGAGTTTCCACTATTTTTGCACCACAAGACCTCTCCAAACCTGACATGGTGCCTAAAATATATTCTAATAAAAAGACGACCCCAAGTTCCACCAGGTACTCCTTTGCTTCTGAGGCCTCTGTTTCAGTCAATTAGCACACTAGGGACCATATTTATAAAAACTGCAGAATCTGGGCAATAAATATTGAGTTGTGTTTCTCTGGTAAAACCCTCTGTGTCACAGAAAAAAAAGGATTAAATATGAATTTCTGCAAAAAAAAAAACATTTGTAAGTTTCACCCCTACATTCGCCTAAAGGGTTAAGAAACTTTCTTAATGCTGTTTTGAATACTTTGCGGGTGCAGTTTTTAAAATGGGGTGATTTATGGGGGTTTGTGTTGTATGGACCCTTCAAAGTCACTTCACAACTGAGCTGGTCCCTGAAAAAATAGCCTTTTGAAATTTTCTTGAATATGTGAGAAATTGCTGCTTAAGTTCTAAGTCTTGTAATGTCCTAGAAAAAGAAAAGAACGTTCAAAAAAACGATGCCAACATAGAGTAGACATGTGGGAAATGTGAAATAGTAACTATTTTGTGTGGTGTTACTATCTGTTTTACAAGCAGACACATTTAAATTTAGAAAAGCGCTATTTTTTGCAAATTTTCTTTTCATTTTGGTGTTTTTCACAAATAAATGTTTAATTTATCGACCAAATTTTTCCACTAACATAAAGTACAATATGTCACAAGAAAAAAATCTCAGAATCGTTTGGATAGGTAAAAGCATTCCAAAGTTATTACCACATAAAGTGACACGTCAGATTTGAAAAAAATCGTCTTCGTCTTTAAGGCCAAAACAGGCTGTGTCCTGAAGGGGTTAATATATTTCCTCCACTGTTCTGAAACTAGCTGTATTCCTTACTTGGACCACCCCTTTAATAGCTTATGATTAATATTACTATTTGCATTACATGGAGTAGAAGTAGCTACTATGATTATGATGTATTACATTGTAGCCTTTCTGTTTACATTGTAGCATGCCTGATACAGAATACTTGAGGAATCCAAACAGAAGCCTGCTCATTTAATTGCAGTCAGAGGCGTAAGTGGTGTCTTACTGTTAGATTGGGAATCACTAGGCATTTATTCATTGTAAACTATAATTTCTTGCCAGGAACAACTCCGGTTGGTAATGGCAGATGCTATTATGAAGTATAAAATAGTCCCAAAACCTCACTAAGGCTTTTCTCACAGTTCATCAGGGTGTTAATTTGGGGAGATGCTGAGGGTTTTTTTTTAAATTTGTTTTTTTTACTGCTGTCTGAAATATATGCTAGGCAAAAAAGGTTTTCAAAAGAGGAAAAAAAACATAAGATGAAGGTATTAATTTTCAAAAAAACTTACAACATTTTTTAAAAATTCGGTAATTAATAGCTTGGGTGTGTTCACACCATTATCATGGTTTCCATTCTGAAAAGTATGACAGATCAGTTTTCAAATGGATCTGGAGGAACTCTGATGGATACAATTGAGGATTCCTTTGGAGGTTCGGTGTTTTTGACGACAAGATTAGCACTGAAGATTACATTACACTATTCTTAACAACAAATACACCAGAACATTGACAGAATGGAGCCTAGAGCAAATGTGAACAGAGCCTTATACTTGAATATTTGTCATGATAAATAGGCAGCGTTTAATAAATTTTTCAAATATCTTACAAATTTACAATAATTATTAAAGTGTACCTATACTTTCTGAAAATTTCTGACATGTCACAAGTTTTGATCGGTGGGGCTATCCGAGCACTGAGACCCCCACCGATCGCTAAACCGAAGCGGCAAAAGCGCTCGGGTGAGCGCTGAGCCGCTTAGTTTCTGATCAGCTTTTCTCGGATAGCCGAGAAGTTGGTGTACAGGTTCATAGTCTTTCTATTGAGTCCGTACACCAACTGTTCGGCTTTCCGAGAAAAGCCCATCAGAAACCAAGCAGCTCAGCGCTCACCCAAGCTCTTCTGACGCTTTGTTGTAGCGATTGGTGGGGGTCTCAGTGCTCGGACCCACACCGATCAAAACTTCTGACATGTCAGAAGAAGCAGTTACATTTTGAAAGAAATCTGATGCCATCATGTCCTGTTGAAGCCCAACTATGGGGGCACAATTACATCCACTTATTAGCCAGATATGTTGTTGATAAGAAATGAGCTCCACCTTTAAGCTTCTCTATTTGTAAGCCGTTACCCTGTGTAGCCTAAATAGTGACATTTAACCCTGTTACATCTTTCTTCATGAACAGTACAAATGTTTACATGGTGGAGAATATTTTATAAGATATGTGTAATTTTATTATGGAGAAATAGTACAGAATGTCGCTTATTATTTGCAGTTTTTTGTGAGCTTTTCGCCTGTATACCCAATAGAGTATGCAAAATCAATCTCATATGCTAGAATGTTCCCTAATATGCAAAAAGTTATTTATTGCATCCTTGGGAAAGTGAACATTTTCAGTTCTGGAATCTATCCAGTTCTTTTGAATTGAAGTGGAATTTATTTGCATATTAAATGTTTGTTTCTTTAATCAGGTCTCATGCTGGTGACTATTGAAATATGATTATACAGTGAGTGAATGCAGCCTATTCTCACGTCCCCATCTGCAGACATTAATGGATGGGAGGTTTAGTCATCTCCGTCTTTTGGCTTTGTGTAAATAGGAATGCTACATTGGAGTGGGGTCTTATATTGTAACCGTTTTTCATAAATGATGTATATAACCGCTTATTAAATGTTTTTTTTTTATCTACACATGTTGCCCATACAGCTTAAACTATTTTAAAAAGTTCATTAAATCACATGATTCATTATATATAGAGGCATAACGTCAGATGTAGCAGAGATCAATGTGTTATTTATCTGTTTCTTTTGTGCACCATGTAAAGGGTTGAAGTTCTGTTCCCATTAATAAAAGTGTCAAATAAAGATTTCTTCAGAGTTAAGCCGGCTATACATATAAGACAAAAATCAACTGCAATGTGACCGATCAATCGTCCGTGGGTTCATTCGTACATAAGATCCCACCAAAAATAATAAAGACTAAATTGGCTAATCAGGGAATCAGGTTATTTTTATTTTATTTTTTTAACTTACTCCCAGGGGATGGCGCAAAGTGGTAAATGATCGGCTGAATTGAGCCGATCATGTCATTCACATGTAGTTTTGGCCAATTACATCAAAATTTTCCAACTTGGTCTATCACATTATTCAGCAGCCGGAGACCCACTAGAGCGGATCACAAACGGTCTTAATTTTATAAATGATGGCTGGCCAAAATGATCAAAATAGGGTCATTTAGGATGACTTTTATTTTGTGTGTATGGGCAGTTTTTGGCCAGGTTCACACAGAGTTTTGGTGTCATTTTTGCATGTGTATTATAACCGAAAACAGGAGTGGATCCAAAACAGAAGAAAAGTGTAAAATAATTAAACCAATCCTGGTTTTGTCTTAAAAGCTATATGCAAACAATACATCAAAACTACACTGTGTGAACAAGGCCATGCTATGCTTCTCACGTTTACTTTCTGTGGGTGCAGTCAAACATGTTGCATAACTGTTCCTCATTTATAAAGTGTGTACAACCTTTCCACTCCCAAACACTTTTGGGCAGCTAATGCCAAGTAAGACCTAGCAAACATTGAAGAATGCTATTGCTAATTCATTCGTGCTTTCATAGTATTTATTTTGCAACATTTCACATATAATTTGGCAAATAAATATACTCTTAGTTTGCCCTGAAAGGTATTTGTGTGAAGGAAACATTTGATTGCTGGAACATGTATCTGGAAGCTTGCATGCTACCAATAATTTCAATGCTCCATGTCCATGGTGATTTCATTGTGACTTGGTAGATTTATGTGTCTCGCATGCCTCTTTCCTGTGACAGACGCCGACTGAAGACAGATATCTATGGATATCTAGTTGATTTGCCGTCTTGGATTTTCTCAGTGGTTGGTGGGTGCAATCCTTTGAAAGATGTTTATGGCAATGGACAAATCTTAATCCCATCAATAGAAACCCAGGTCACAGGTCACGGCAAAGATCGATGAGTGCTTTTAACTTATCGTTATCGTCCAAAATGACAACCTTCGCAGACTGACCATGAATGGCAAGTCATTTAGAAAACGTCCGTCTGAAATAACTTATGTATGGCCCACTTTAGTGAAGTAGAGCAGCGCTGGACAATGGAGGAGATAAGTGTGTTGTACTATAAAGTTAATGTGTTTGGTACATTTGTATGGCCACTGCTATGTGTTTGTTTTATGGACATTGCTATGTGTCTGGCTCAATGATTTGGGTCTGTGTATTAAGCACATTTGCCATGGCAGATCGCTGTGCATTTTATTACTGATCTGGAACTTTAATTCGCTCTTTATTACTGTATGGACACTGCAGTATGGAATATCTTCAAAGTGGCACCACCATAGCCCAAATATCAAGAGTGCTCTAATTTGCACTACAATTTGGTGCAATTCGGGGATGTCATTCGCATCACAGGGCCTGGGCATTAATTATTCCGTTTACAACCAGGGTTGATTTCGGAGGTTTGTCTACCGTAATAAAAGGTGGGACTTACATCTGAAAACAATGTTGTGTTATGGTTGTATAAATCATGTGTTCCCCTAAGCAGAAGCCGGTCCTTATTGTGGCTCCCAAAAGTCAATTAACCAGCCATCCGTGCTCTATATCCTATGTCTCAATAAATTATTTTTTTTACTGGTGTTTGTGCCAAACTCTTGGTGTTGTCATATTTTTTTTTTATATGTATATATATATATTTACAATCAGAATCTTGAAAATATATATAGATGCTATAAAAGCGTATGATTGCAGTCATTGTATACTGAAACAGAACAACCCTCTGTACATTGTCTTTTTCCTAGTCATGATTTGAGATCCCTGCTTGAGTTTCAGTCATTTTAGCATAGAACAATGATCTGGAAGTGAGGTCTATCTGCACAAAGCACAAACCCTTCCCATTGTTCTACCTCTGGAACATGAGTACTGTATGTCTGATAAAGGGATTGAGAATGTAACTGTTATGTGATCCCCTCCTCCTGACATATAACAAGTAGAAGACAGAAAAATGCACGGCTGCAAATGAGGTTCATTGATTTATATGACCCCCCTGAATACTGGTGACTGGATCAAGTACGTATAAGAGGTCTGCTGGTATCCTGTTGTCTTACTAAGACCATTTACTAGAAACCACAAACCTGAGCGTAGAAGAAATGAATCATACTATATGATGGAAAGTAATGCAAGAAATATAAAGTAAAACAAATGATTGAATTTAATGTTGGTGATTTCTCATTTATCTGACTAGTCATAAAATAGAAGAAAATTCTTCTTCGTTATTATTATTATTATAAGTATTTCTACTTCTTTACTTTTGCATATTAGTTAGCACTGTACAAGGTTGGGAGCAGACTGTTTATTTTGATTAGGCAGAATAAAAAATATTAGAACAAGTGGTAGTCTTGTTCGCCAAAATTGTCCAAAGCATCTGCCCTTCCTGCAGAGGCCTAGATAGAGAAAAGGGGAACCACAGTAAAAATCATATCATTCTCCCCACTTGGTAGTAGAATGGAAATCCTGCAGGTTTACACTGCCCATTAGGAGTTAGGGTGGTGTTTCTATGGTATGTATGCCTTTTTGTTTGGACAACATTTAGAAGCATTGTATGAGAGTAGAAAAAAGAGCCCCAAAAATGCCACATATAAGGGGTAATTTAACATTTCTACCCTAGTTTTCTGGGGTAAAAAAGCTGCAAAAGGGCCAATAACTCGCAATTTGCAGTGCAAATTGCGACATTTGGCCTTTTTACGTCACCCTCGTCACTTTTGTGGGAAAGGGGCGTGGCCTCAATAAAGGGGGCGTGGTAACTGTAGCCGACAAATTTGTTAAATTCACACCCTATAGTCTCTCGTATTGCAGCCCAACTGCAGTTCAGCCCTTTTCACTTGAATGGTACTGAGCTGAAGTAACATAGTGCACAATGAAATTTTACTTGAACAAATGGTAATCTAAAAAGCTGACAATAAATACGAATATACATATAGGTGGGCCCAAGTATGGTTTATTTTATTACTCTACGTGTATTTATTAAAGTATTGATGACGTTTCTCAGTCAGTATACTGTACTTATAACAGCCTGACAAATACCATGTAACAAAACCCGAGCTGTACATATTTAACCAGACTGATAATCTGTATGTATCTATTAGTTATAAGTAGGCCAAAAAGACAGGGAGACATAACCCAATACAAAATTGATATACACATGACATCTATTCTCACTCCATATTCAACGCATTGGGAGACATTTGTGAGCTATAGGGTGCAATATAATGCATCGGTGATGTGATGGTCATGAAGTGGTGCAGCACTAAACAATAAAGGTTTGTCCTGATACTATATCAGCGAGGCTGTGCCATCATTTTTAGTCTTGCCAATATTTGAGCTCAGTTTAAATTAAATATCGGAACTGAAGTACAGCCTTTCTACAGTGTATCCAATACCCTCATGTACATCTGTGTATGGACCTGTCGTTATTAAATTATGTTCTCTGAGGGCTACTGTATAAGACAGTGATTTAAAAAAAGGTAGTCAGAGTTCATGATGAGATAGTTGTTCATACCCTATGGAATATCTGAATTCCCACTGCGGTATAATGATATTACTAGTGTAATTGGAATCTCTTGCTACTATAAATTATTTATTTCAGAAATTAAACATGTGTTGCTTGCTCTGCAGTTCAGTCCTTCCCCAGAGAATGTTCTAAGATGATATTATATCATGTCACTTCATGTTGGCCCTTTTTCCTGAATAACCATTGTGGGATTTAAGCAATCCTGTAAAGATAAAGTATTTAATATAGTACTTGAGTCCTGTCAACATGCATACCATGAGTAAACAGGCTGAATTCTGAGGGTTTCAGGTGCATTACACAAACAATTGGTCAGTCCTTTGGAAACATAATAGACTATGTCAATTTATGGAAAGTGTATAATGTAAAGGTATAGAAAGTATATAATGTAAAAGTATAGAAAGCATATAATGTAAAGGTATAGAAAGTGTATAACGTAAAATTATAGAAAGTATAGAATGTAAAGGTATAGAAAGCGTATAATGTAAAAGTATAGAAAGTATAGTAAAAGTATAGAAAGCGTATAATATAAAAGTATAGAAAGTATATAATGTAAATAAATAGAAAGTATATAATGTAAAGGTATAGAAAGTGTATAATATAAAAGTATAGAAAGTATAGTAAAGGTATAGAAAGTAAAATAGAAAGTATATAATGTAAAGGTATAGAAAGTGTATAACGTAAAAGTATAGAAAGTATAGTAAAGGTATAGAAAGTGTATATTGTAAAAGTATAGACAGTATATAATGTAAATGGATAGAATGTATATAATGCAAATAAATAGAAAGTTGACTTATGTGGTCCTTTAGTGGGTCAGGTGTAAAGTATTATAACCATTATTATTTACACAAACATCACCATCTACAGTCTTCACAGTTTTGTATCTTTACTTCCACATACGAGATTTTTGACATTTTTAATTGGTTACTAATGTAATTTTCCACTTGTATTTAATTTAACAAAATATGATTTGTATGTCCAAAAGAGATAGAGAATCGTGTAGTTTAAGTCCTAGTTGCCACTATACCTTTTTTCTGCTCTCAGATCAGATCCAGCTGTTGCAGGCTTAAGTGTCGGTGCCAGAAAGACTGGTTGCTAGGGACATGCTGGCTGACAACCTCATTGAAAATATTGTGGCTGATCGGCAGTGTATACCTAGCAACCAGATGGTAAAATGCCATTAATTTCTGTCTCAGCTTTTCTTATAGATCAAATTTTTTCAATTCTAGCTTACTGGAAAACGTATTTTACCACATATTTGATCATGGTACTTACAATTTCCAATCAAATCAGTCGTCATGAATTTTCCAATGGTATGCATGTAGGCTCTTTTCACATTTGCATTATTCTATTTCTGCCAGGGGCCCTGGTGTTTTTTATGGCAAGAATAGCACGGCCTGCAGCGCTGGTTTGTTATTAAAATACCAGAACAGTCGTAGCTGCCATGACACCTATGTGATATGACCATTAGATTCAAAACAACTTAGACCTATTACCTAATTGGCTCACGGCATAATCATACCGCTAGGCATACAATAATTCTTCTAATATGGTAATGGCGATTTAACGAAAAAAAAATCAATATACAGAAAATTTGTCTGGCGACTATTTCCATCAGATTGCTCCAACTTGTAAAGGGAATCATTTTGGTTGTTTTACCACATTGACTTCAATGGGGTTTTACATAGAAGTAGTTCTTGGAACAATTTCCTTGAACTGTTTCTTTAAGAAAATGCCTGTATTTATATATGGTGTATGCCGTGGCTTTTCTTGTGTGGCACGTGTGTGGGTGCCCTAATTCCTCCTGTATATCAGGACTATTTTGATAAAGAGGAATACATACAAGATGTGAAATATACATTTTCCCAATAGAAATTAAACTGAAGATCTGTGAAATGAAATGCATATATTATAATCGGGGAATCACGTTAATATCTGAAAATAAAGATAGTCTGAATGGAGTGTTATTTTAAGGAGACGAATGCGCTCCTCTCAATGCTTCCCTCTGTCTTGGATACATTCCAGAAATGAATATAAGCAATTACATATTTTATGTAGGCAAAATAATGTCCACATGCTATGATTATAGTCAGACAGAGCCTTAAAAGACTGTTATTTATTTTAAGCAAGCAGTCCTCTTGTTGACCCCAATTCAGTACGCTGTTAACATTCTCTCCGTGCGGAAGAATAATTCAGAGCCACACAAATGAAAAAAGATGCTGACAAGTGCTACCGCTGTGTTGGATGGTTTACTAATAAACAGAATGCCATTATCTCAAAGTATAAGCTTTATATCAAGTTACACCGCGAGCAACAAATCAGGCAAGACACGTCTGTATATGGAATATGATTTAATATGGAGTCATGGATGTGATGAGGTTGGGTTATTAGCTGGCAGGAATTACCCCTCTCAACCATTCCCCTAGTGCTTGTTGCCTCCAATCACATTTTAAGCTCATGTTTTAGTCTACCCTTTACAAATAACAATGGATTTACAAGCCAAGCTGTCCTCTTACACCTTCATTTGAACTATTAGTTTATATCTATAAAGACTCTTAAATCATAAAACCAGTATTTCACTTGCAAGTATTATCTGTCTTAGCAACACTTGGACATTTAATTAGTAAAGTGCTGGGGGTTACAATTATTATATATTATCTAATAATAGATAGAAAACATGCAGGATGAAGGAGAGAGACAAATTAGATGCCTGGTTGCCCATCTATTTGATTACATTTTATTACACTTATTTTTTGTTGACACCACATTTGTCTTTTTACGTCTGGCCTATACGCTGGGAAAATGTCCCAACATACAGATGGGTCCACCCTTAGAGTGATTTAACCAAATGTGAGGATTCCAATTTCTCATGAAACCTGTGAAAGATTTGACTGACACAGCTTCTTTGTCGACGCCCGTGGTTAATCAGCCTGCATCTGTTCCTAGGTCTGCTAGAGTGACTCGATCTGCTACCATTCAGGCTGGTAGGCTGAGGAGTGGGAGAGCCTATCGTAGCCTGGCCAGACGGTTCTAGCTCCTGCCCTTGGTCCACTTATACCTTCATTTGCTGCTTGTCCTTAGCCTGTGATTCTTTTGTTTCCTGGCTCTGCTGTTCCTGCTGTTACCATTGACCTCTGCTTCATATTGACCCTGGCTTGACTGACTATTCTCCTGCTCTGCATTTGTTACCACGTACACTCCTAGTTTGACTCGGCTCTTCCACTACTCTGTTGCTCACGGTGTTGCTGTGGGCAACTGCCCCACATTCCTTTGCTTTTGTGTTCCCTTGTGTGCACATATCGAGCGTAGGGACCGTCACCCATTAGTATGCCGTCGCCTAGGACGGGCTGTGCAAGTAGGCAGGGACTGAGTGGCGGGTAGATTAGGGCTCACCTGTCTGTCTCCCTATCCTGACATTACATAATCACAGGCCCATATACCATTTCTACCCTGGTCCCTGACACACTATAGACCCCCTTGAGGCCCTGGCTCAGCAAATGCAGGGTCTCTCCCTACAGATCCAAGACCTGGCTCAGAGGTGCAACCAGCGTGATGCTACCCAGGTAGTGCCCTCCACCCCACCTCTTGAACCCCACCTCAAGTTGCCTGACCGGTTCTCAGGGGACCGGAAGACTTTTTTCTCCTTTCGGGAAAGTTGTAGGCTCTATTTCCGTTTAAGGCCCCGCTCCTCAGGTTCTGAGAGCCAGCGAGTGGGTATAATTATGTCCCGGTTCCAGGACGTCCCCCAGTAATGGGCCTTCTCCTTGGCCCCTGACGCCCCTGAACTCTCTTCTGTTGACCTTTTTTTTCGGCTCTCGGACTCACCTATGACGAGACTGATAAGACTGCCTTTGCCGAGAGTCAGCTGGTGACCTTACGTCAGGGTAACAGACCAGTTGAGGAGTACTGTTCTGACTTTAGGAAGTGGTGTGTAGCTTCTCGGTGGAATGACCCTGCCAGTTTAGATTGGGTCTGTCGAACGCTCTGAAAGACCTGTTAGTTAGTTATCCCTCTTCTGACTCTCTAGATCAGGTTATGGCTTTAGCGGTACATCTTGACCGACGTCTCAGGTAACGACGACTTGAATGTTTTTGTGCATTCTCCTCTGGCTCCCCTATGATGGCCCCCGAGGATCCGTTGCTTCGTTCTTCCATGGAAAACTCGGATGAACCAATGCAACTTGGGGACTCCGTGTCTCCCCAACAACGTAGAGAGTTCCGCAGGAAGAATGGTCTCTGCTTCTACTGTGGGGATGGCAAGCATCAAGTGAACGACTGTCCTAGACGTAAGAAAAAGCAGCCGGAAAACTTCCGTGCCTAAGTGACCATCGGGGAGGTCGCTTGGGCGCACAGGTATTTCCCATATACATGAAACCTAATAAGATCTTGCTTCCCTTTCAGGTCTCTTTTTACAGTAGGTCTGCCACCGGCAGTGCCTTCGTGGATTCAGGGTCTTCTGCTAATATTATGTCTGTGGAATTTGCTATGTCTCTAGCCATGCCATTGATTGATTTGCCTAAACCTGTCCCGATAGTGGGTATCAACTCCACCCCGCTTGCTGATGGTTATTTTACGCAGCATACCCCTGTTTTTGAACTCATTGTGGGCTCCATTCATTCGGAGCAGTGTTCGGTGTTGGTGATGCCGGGATTATCGTCCGATTTGGTTTTAGGCCTTCCTTGGTTGTAGATGCATAATCCCACATTTAACTGGAATACCGGGGATCTTACTAAATGGGGTAATGAATGCATGACGTGTTTTTCTATTAATTTGCTTTCTCTCGCTGAGGAGGTGAACACTCTACCTGAGTTTATTCAGGATTTTCTTGATATTTTTTCTAAAAAAGCTTCCGAAGAGTTACCTCCTCATAGAGAGTACGATTGCGCAATCAATTTGGTACCAGGAGCTAAGCTCCCTAAAGGTAGGATATTTAATCTCTCTTGTCCCGAACGTGAAGCCATGAGAGAATATATCCAGGAAAGCCTGGCCAAGGGTTACATTCGTCCCTCTACTTCTCCGGTAGGTGCTGGCTTCTTCTTCATAGGGAAGAAGGGTGGTGGTCTTAGGTCGTGCATCGATTACTGAAACTTGAATAAGGTCACTGTAAGGAACCAATATCCCCTTCCTCTGATTCCTGATCACTTCAATCAGGTTCAGGGGGCCCAATGGTTCTCTAAGTTTGATCTTCGGGGGGCTTACAACCTTATCCGAATCAGAGAAGGGGATGAGTGGAAGACTGCGTTTAACATGCCCGAAGGTCATGCCCTTTGGGTTGTGTAATGTTCCCGCGGTCTTCCAGAATTTCATAAATTAGATTTTAAGAGACTACCTGGGGGTATTTCTAGTAGTGTACCTTGATGATATACTTGTGTTTTCCAAGGACTGGTCCTCCCACATTGAGCATGTCAGGAAGGTGCTCCAGGCCCTTCAGGAAAACAAACTCTTTGCTAAAACTGAAAAATGTGTGTTTGGGGTGCAGAAGATACAATTTTTGGGTCAAATCCTCACTCCTAAAGAATTCTGCATGGACCCTGCCAAGGTTCAGGCAGTGGCTGAATGGGTCCGACCTGCCTCCCTGAAGGCTTTACAGTGCTTCCTGGGGTCTGCTAATAATTATAGGAGATTTATTGCTAACTTCTTGGTCATCGCTAAGCCTCTTACGGACCTTACTCGCTAAGGTGCCGATCTCCTCCACTGGCCTCCGGAGGTGGTTCAGGCTTTTGAGGTCCTTAAGAGGTGCTTTATCTCTGCCCCAGTGCTGATTCAGCCTAACCAGATGGAGCCATTCATCATGGAGATTGACGCCTCGAGGTGGGAGTGGGTGCTGTCTTGTCCCAGGGTACTAGGTCTCTCACCCATCTATGTCCCTCTGCCTACTTCTCCAGGAAGTTCTCCCCCACTGGGAGTAACTATGACGTTGGCAACCGTGAACTCTTAGCCATTAAATGGGCATTTGAAGAGTGGGGCCACTTCCTGGAGGGGGCTAGGCACCAGGTAACGGTCCTTACCGTGCACAAGAATCTGTTTTTTTCTAGAATCTGCCCTGGGGTTAAACCCGAGACAAGCTCGATGAGCGTTGTTTTTTAATAGATTCAACTTTGTGGTCACCTATAGGGCTGGGTCTAAAAATATTAAAGCTGATGCGCTGTCGCGTAGCTTCATGGCCAGCCCTCCTCCAGAGGAGGAGGATCCTGCTTGTGTTTTGCCCCAGGTATAATCATATCCTCTGTTGATTCTGACTTAGTCTCCGAAATTGCGGCTGATCAAGGTTCAGCTCCCGAGAACCTTCCTGAGAACAAGCTGTTTGTTCCCCTGCAATTCCGGCTAAGGGTACTCAGGGAGAATCATGACTCTGCCCTATCTGGCCATCCAGGCATCCTGGGTACCAAGCACCTCATTTCTAGAACCTATTGGTGGGCTGGGTTGCTTAAAGACGTTAAGGCCTACGTCGCCGCTTGTGAAATTTGTGCTAGGTCCAAGACTCTCAGGTCCCGACCAGCGGGCTTACTATGTTCTTTGCCCATTTGCCAGAGACCTTGGACCCATATCTCCATGGATTTTATCACCGATCTGCCTCCATCCCAAGGCAAGACGGTGGTGTGGGTTGTAGTAGACCGCTTCAGTAAGATGTGCCTCTTTGTGCCCCTCAAGAAACTACCCAATGCAAAGATGTTAGCTACCTTGTTTGTCAAACACATCCTGCGTCTCCATGGGGTTCCTGTCAATATTGTTTCTGACAGAGGGATACAATTTGTTTCATTGTTTTGGAGGGCTTTCTGTAAGAAGTTGGAGATTGATCTGTCCTTCTCCTCGGCCTTCCATCCTGAAACTAATGGCCAAACTGAGAGGACTAATCAGTCTCTAGAACAATATTTAAGGTGTTTTATCTCTGACTGCCAAGATGATTGGGTCTCCTTCATTCCCCTCGCCTATTATTCCCTCAATATCCGGGTCAGTAACTCGTCAGGGGTCTCCCCCTTTTTCTGTAATTTTGGATTTAACAATCCCGAGGTAGATGTCGTTCATCGGGAACTGTGCACAGTCTGGGCCCAGGTTCAGAAGAACCTTGAAGCATCCCCGAGCATACAAAAGACTCAGGCAGATAAAAGACGCTCTGCTAACTCCTTGTTTGTGGTCAGGGATCGGGTGTGGCTGTCTTCAAAATATTTGCGCCTTAAAGTTCCGTCCAAAAAATTTGCTCCCCGGTATATAGGGCCGTACAAGGTAATTGAGGTCCTTAACCCTGTCTCCTTCCGGCTGGAGTTACCCCCGTCTTTTCAAATACACAACGTGTTCCATGCCTCCCTCCTGAAACGCTGCTACCCGTCCTTGGCTACCTCGAGGAAACCTCCGGTCCCTGTTCTTACCCCTGAAGGGGTAGAATTCGAGGTGGCCAAGATTGTGGACAGCAGGATGGTCCAAGGCTCCCTCCAGTACCTGGTCCATTGGAGAGGATACGGGCCTCAGGAGAGGACTTAGGTACCCGTCCAGGATGTTCACGCTGGGTTATTGCTCAGGAAGTTCCATCTTCGGTACCCCAACAAGCCAGGTCCACCTAGGAAGGGTCCAGTGGCCCCTTGTAAAAGAGGGGGTACTGTGAAGGATTTGCCTGACACAGCTTCTGTGTCGCCGCCCGTGGTTAATCAGCCTGCATCTGTTCCTAGGTCTGCTAGAGTGACTCGATCTGCTACCACTCAGGCTGGTAGGCTGAGGAGTGGGAGAGCCTATCGCAGCCTGGCCAGACGGTTCTAGCTCCCGCCCTTGGTCCAATTATACCTTCATTTGCTGCTTGTCCTTTGCCTGTGATTCTCTTGTTTCCAAATAATTAATTTAAACAGTGCTCTAAGAACATTGCCATAAGGAGCCTAAATAATATTCCCAGACAGTTGCTTAAATCAGAACTTCTAAAACTGTTGCTAGCAGGGTCATACCAGCCAGAACTTGGAGATGCCTGAGACTCACCATTAGTCAGGTCGACGTCACAATTCTAAATTTATCTCAATTTGTTTCTGCTTCCTTTGTGTCTTAAACAATAAAATAATCACAAATGGAGTCAATTATGTTGGTAAACCAGAAACTGGTGCAGCCAGAGAAATGTCTGCATCTTATGATCAAATCTATCAGAACTGCCTCCTCCAGCTGTGCCTCATCAACAACTGGGGGAGGGGTGCCTCACCAGTGTGACCCACCTTATAATTTGAGAAGCACTGGTCTAGATAACACTTTCTTATCAATAAACAGAAATACAGTTGCATCTGTGCAGCAGCCCTTCCGAAGCTTTGAGGACAAAGTTTGGGATAGAGGGTTCAATTTCTAGGTGCCCAGAACACGAGGGTCAGTGGCCAGTATTTATATGTGATGCACTCTGTGCGACCCCACACATTTTCCATTCCTAAGCCTGGCTCTGTATACTCCAGTTATTCACACTAAACATGATGTGAACAGAGCCTTAGGCTACAGTGCTTTCACATGAAGGTAATGGAGCTGCATTATAGCATCAGTAATAAAACAGCAAGTCACAAATCCCTTGCAGATTTACTTAACCAAATTTAGATTCCAGCCTAACACTCTTACTCAACCCCTTCCCGACATCTGCCGTATATATACGGCGCAGGTCGGGTGGGGTGGGGGAGAGTAAGGAGCGGGCTCACGGGCTGAGCTCACTCCATAGAACAAACGTGTCAGTTATGTGTAAAAGCCAACACTTCAGTGTAATGAGGGAGCACTGCCACAAAAATGTTTTATTCTCTGGCCCATTGGAAAGGCACATTATATAAATTGTGGTGAAGATAGACTCTCCAACTGTCGCAGCGTCTTATGTGTGGACAGGAAGTCAGTTTCTCTATTCATTACTATCACAGCCTCGATGTGAGTCTTGGAGAGTCCTATTTCTGATCACATGACACAGCTGAGGACCAGAAGGGTGTGGATAACTCACAAATACAGTCACTGGTAATTACCTTCAACACAGTTTACATAATGTGCATTTCCAACGGGACAGAGAATAAGAAATGTTGTGGAAGTGCTCCTTTAACCCCTAAAATGCTGCGTCAAAAGCAGCCACGGCATCTAAGAGGTTAAAAACAGCAGTGGCCCCCTCTGATATGCCATCGACCCCCCCTCCCCTGCGACCGTTTAGTGCCGATGGTTGGCATGGCAGCGTGGAGGCCTGAAGAAGGCCCCCAGGTCTGCCATCTTTGTACTCAAGTTTTTTTAATATACACTACCGTTCAAAATTTTGGGGTCACCCAGACAATTTTGTGTTTTCCATGAAGACTCACACTTATATTTATCAAATAAGTTGCTAAATGACTAGAAAATATAGTCAAGAGATTGACAAGGTTAGAAATGATGATTTTTATTTCAAATAATAATTTTCTCCTTCAAACTTTGCTTTCATCAAAGAATGCTCCATTTGCAGCAATTACAACATTGCAGACCTTTGGCATTCTAGCTTTTAATTTGCTGAGGTAATCGGGAGAAATTTCACCCCATGTTTCCAGAAGCTCCTCCCACAAGTTGGATTGGCTTGATGGGCACTTCTTGCGTACCATACGGTCAAGCTGCTCCCACAACAGCTCTATGGGGTTGAAATCTGGTGACTGCGCTGGCCACTCCATGATAGATAGAATACCAACTGCCTGCTTCTTCCCTAAATAGTTCTTGCATAATTTGGAGGTGTGCTTTGGGTCAATGTCCTGTTGTAGGATGAAATTGGCTCCAATCAAGCGCTGACCACAGGGTATGGCATGGCGTTGCAAAATGGAGTGATAGCCTTCCTTATTTAAAATCCCTTTTACCTAGTACAAATCTCCCACTTTACCAGCACCAAAGCAACCCCAGACCATCACATTACCTTCACCATGCTTGACAGATGGCGTCAGGCACTCTTCCAGCATCTTTTCAGTTGTTCTGCGTCTCACAAATGTTCTTCTGTGTGATGCAAACACCTCAAACTTCGATTCGTCTGTCCATAACACTTTTTTCCAATCTTCCTCTGTCCAACGTTTGTGTGCTTTTGCCCATATCAATCTATTCCTTTTATTAGCCAGTCTCAGATATGGCTTTTTCTTTGCCACTCTGCCCTGTAGGCCAGCATCCCGGAGTCGCCTCTTCCCTGTAGACATTGACACTGGCATTTTGCGGGTACTATTTAATGAAGCTTCCATTTGAGGACCTGTGAGGCGTCTATTTCTCAAACTAGAGACTCTAATGTACTTGTCTTGTTGCTCAGTTGTGCAGCGGGGCCTCCCACTTCTCTTTCTACTCTGGTTAGAGCCTGTGTGTGCTGTCCTCTGAAGGGAGTAGTACACACCGTTGTAGGAAATTTTCAGTTTCATGGCAATTTCTCGCATGGAATAGCCTTCATTTCTAAGAACAGGAATAGAATGTCGAGTTTCACATGAAAGCTCTCTTTTTCTAGCCATTTTGAGAGTTTTGATCGAACCCACAAATGTAATGCTCCAGATTCTCAACTAGCTCAAAGGAAGGTCAGTTTTATAGCTCCTCTAAACAGCAAAACTGTTTACAGCGGTGCTAACATAATTGCACAAGGGTTTTCAAGTGTTTTCTAATCCTCCATTAGCCTTCTAACACAGTTAGCAAACACAATGTACCATTAGAACAGTGGAGTGATGGTTGCTGGAAATGGGCCTCTATACACTTATGTAGATATTGCATTAAAAAACAGACGTTTGCAGCTAGAATAGTCATTTAGCACATTAACAATGTATAGAGTGTATTTCTGATTAATTTAACCCCTTCCCGACATCCGCCGTATATCCGCAGTGATGGTGCGGGCTCAGAAGCAGAGCCGGCACCATCACCGCGGGGTGACAGCTGTATTATACAGCTGGCACCCTCCTGTAACTGCCAGGACCGGAGCTACTCTCCGATCCGGCAGATTAACCCCTCAGATGCTGCGCTCAATTTTCACCCGATCGGCAACCCAGTGATGCAATCGCTGGGTTGCTGTGGCAATCGGACGCCAGAAAATGGCGTCCGAGTCTGCCTTGTACGGGAGCCGATGAGGACCCGCCTGCGGCGTGTCCTCATAGGCTTGCTGTCAGTGAATAACTGACAGCGCTAATACAC
The DNA here is from genome assembly GCF_050947455.1 of Rhinoderma darwinii. Lineage (NCBI taxonomy): Eukaryota > Metazoa > Chordata > Amphibia > Anura > Rhinodermatidae > Rhinoderma > Rhinoderma darwinii. The sequence continues at coordinate 191,859,516 of NC_134687.1, read as the reverse complement.
TGCACTACGTATGTAGTGCAGTGTATTAGAGTAGCGATCGGGGCATCAGGCCCTCATGTCCTCTAGTGGGACAAGTCAAAAAAGTAAAAAAAAGTTAATAAAAATGTGGTAAAACAATAAAAACACACATTTCAAATAAAAATAAAGCTAAACTGACTTTTTTCCCTTAGTAAGTCTTTTATTATGGGAAAAACCGTAAAAATAAAAAAAACTATACATAATTGGTATCGCCGCGTCCGTAACGACCCAAACTACAAAACTATTATGTCATTTATCCCGCACGGTGAACGCGGTAAAAAAAAAACATGAAAAACAGCGCCAGAATCTTTGTTTTTAGGTCACATCTCCTTCCAAAAAATGCTATAAAAAGTGATCAAAAAGTCACATTTACTCCAAAATAGTACTAATAAAAAACGACAATCCGTGCCGCAAAAAATAATCCCTGACACCGCTTTGTGCACGCAAAAATAATAACGTTATGTGTCTTAGAATATGGCGACACAGAAAACAAATGATTTTATAAAACAAGTGATTTTATTGTGCAAAAGCCGCAATACATAAAAAAAACTATATAAATTTGGTATCGCCGTAATCGTATCGACCCGCAGAATAAAGCTAACGTAATTTAGGGCACACTGTGGATGCAGAGAAAAAAAACAATAAAAAACTATTCCAGAATTGCTTGTTTTTGGTAATTTCCTTTACCAAAAAATGAAATAAAAAGTGATCAAAAAGTCGTATGTGTTCTAAAATGGTACCAATAAAATCTACAGCCCGTCTCGCAAAAAACAAGCCCGCACACCGCTCAATCAACTGAAAAACAAAAAAGTTACGGCACTAGTAATGCGGTGATGAAAAAACATCTCAATGCGCAGGCCGGAAGGGAACATTCCTTCAGTTTCAGGGCCCTAGTATTTAGGAACTAGGAAAGGGCAGGGACATAGCACATCCGCTGAAAGCAAGGGCGCCCGTATTATACCAGCGCAAAACGTTCCCAGTAATATTTCCCAAACTACGAAGGAGAAAAAGTCCCCAAAAGGTGCAGAGCGTTACAAGAGGGGGATAAGAAAGAAAACCGTTTATCAGTGTGACGCCGGCCTGCGCATAACGGATCGCTTCACAGCGTAACACACACCTATGGAGAATTGTATTATTTACCCCATGATTATACCCTCTTATTATGCCCTGATGTACTCCGCACAGATTACATATACCCTGATGTACTCCGCACAGATTACATATGCCACCACATTATAAACTGAAATACCAGCAAAACCCCAAACAGAACTACTACCAAGCAAAATCCATGCTCAAAATGGCGGTCTTTCCCTTCTTAGCCCTACAGTGTGCCCAAACAGCAATTTATGGCCACAAGTAAGGCATTACCATGCCCGGGAGAACCCGCTTAACAATTTATGGGGTAAGATTCTCTAGGGGCACAACATCTTGTGCGGTGAATGGGCAGATCAGTGGAGAAATTGCAATTTTCACTTTGCACAATCCACTGCGTATTCATTTCTGAAAAACACCTGTGGAGTCTAAATTCTCACTACACCCCTTGATAAATGCCTTTAGGGGTGTAGTTTCTAAAACGGGGTCACTTTTGTTTGGTACATCAGGGGTTTTGCAAATGCAACATGGCGTCCGCAAACCATTCCAGCAAAATCTACGCTCCAAAAGATAAATACCGCTCCTTTTCTTCTGAATGCTCCCATATATGTAAACAGCTGATTATAACCACATATGGGGCGTTACCGTACTCGGGAGAAATTACTTTACAAATGTTGGGGTGCTTTTACTTCTCTATTCCTTGTAAAAATGAAAAATGTGTATCTAAAACTACATCTTGTTGGAAAAAAAAAAAATATTTTTCATTGTAAAGGATCTGCCAGGCACTGCTTCGGGGTTAACTCCCAGAATTAATCAGTCAACACCTGAGTGTACATCCCTGAGACAGACACCAGCTTCCTCCACTCAGGCTGGCAGGCTTAGGAGTGGGAGAGCCTATCGCAACCTGGCCAGACTCAGCTAGCTCCCGCCCTCGGTCTATTTAAGCCTGCTCTTCCTGTCCATCTGTGCTTGTGAATTCTTTCCTTGAGGTTTCCTGGCCCAGCTACAGCTCCTGCTACTTTTTGATCCTGCTCCATACAGACCCCGGCTTACCGACTACTCTTCTGCTTTTCGCTTTGTACCTCGCACTCTCCTGGCTTGACTCGGCTCGTTCACTACTCTGTTGCTCACGGTGTTTCCGCGAGCAACTGCCCATTTCCCTTGCTTGTATTCCCTTGTTTGTTTGTCGTGTTTGTCATGCACTTACTGAGCGCAGGGACCGCCGCCCAGTTGTACCCCGTCGCCTAGGGCGGGTCGTTGCAAGTAGGCAGGGACAGAGTGGCGGGTAGATTAGGGCTCACTTGTCCGTTTCCCTACCCCCCCCACCATTACATTCATTTTCATGGCTTAATTCTAATTAATTCAGCAAAAAACCTTTGCGATCAAAATTTTCACTATACCCCTAGATGATTCCTCAGGGGGTGCAGTTTCCCAAATGGTGTCACTTTTGGGGTGTTTCCACTGTACTAGTACTACAGGGGCTCAGCAAATATGACATGACACCCAGAAACCATTCCAAAATCCAAATGGTGCTCCTTCCATTCTGAGCCCTACCGTGTGTCCAAACAGATGTTTGTGACCACATGTGGGGTATTATTTTACTCGGGAGAAGTTGCTTTACAAATGTTGCTGTGCTTTTTCTCTTTCAGTCCTTGTGGAAATGAAAAAAAAATACCTAAACCTACATTTTCTTTGAAAAAATGTAGATTTTCATTTTTACGGCCTAGTTACAATAAGTTCTGTAAAAAACCTGTGCGGTCAAACTGCTCACTCTACCCCTAGATAATTCCCTCATGGGGTGTAGTTTCCAAAATGGGGTCACTTGTTGGGGGTTTCCACTGTTTTGTCCCCTCAGGAGCTTTGCAAATGTGACATGGCCTCCGCAAACCATTCCTGCTAAATTTGAGTTCCAAAAGCCAAATGGCGCACTTTCCCTTCTCAGCCCTGCCGTGTGTCCAAACAGCCGTTTATTACCACATGTGGGGTATTGTTTTACTCGGGAGAAATTTCTTTACAAATTTGATGGTGCTTTTTCTCCTTCAGTCCTTGTGGAAATGAAAAAAAATTAGCTAAACCTACATTTTATTTGAAAAAATGTAGATTTTCATTTTCACAGCCTACTTGCAAAAATTTCTGCAAAAAACCTGTGGGGTCAAAATGCTCACTATACCCCTAGATAATTTCCTCAAAGGGTATAGTTTCCAAAATGGGGTCACTTGTTGGGGGTTTCCACTGTTTTGTCACCTCAGGGGCTTTGCAAATGTGACATGGCCTCCGCAAACCATTCCTGCTAAATTTGAGCTCCAAGAGCCAAATGGCGCTCTTTCTCTTCTAAGCCACGCCGTGTGTCCAAACAACCGTTTATTACCACATGTGGGGTATTGTTTTACTCGGGAGAAATTGCTCTACAAATGTTGTGGTGCTTTTTCTACTTTAGTTCTCTTGGAAATGAAAAAAAAATAGCTAAACCTATATTTTATTTGAAAAAATGTAGATTATCATTTTCATGACCTAGTTCCAAAAATTTTTGCAAAAAAACTGGCCGGTCAAAATGCTTGCTACACCCCTAGATAAATTCCTCGAGGGGTATAGTTTCCAAAATGGGGTCACTTGTTGGGGTTTTCCACTGTTTTGTCACCTCTGGGGCTTTGTAAGTGTGACATGGCCTCCGCAAACCATTCCTGCTAAATTTGAGCTCCAAGAGCCAAATGGCGCACTTTCCATTCTAAGCCCTGCCGTGTGTCCAATTAACCGTTTATTACCACATGTGGGGTATTGTTTTACTCGGGAGAAATTGTTCTACAAATGCTGTGGTGCTTTTTCTACTTTAGTTCTTTTGGAAATTAAAAAAAATTAGCTAAACCTACATTTTATTTGAAAAAATGTAGATTTTCATTTTCATGGCCTAGTTCCAAAAATTTTTGCAAAAAAACTGGCCGGTCAAAATGCTTGCTACACCCCTAAATAAATTCTTCGAGGGGTGTAGTTTCCCAATTGGGGTCACTTTTGGGGGGTTTCCACTGTTTTAGTTCCACTAGACCTGTTCAAAGCTGACATGGTGCCTAAAATATATTCTAATAAAAAGGAGGCCCAAAATCCAATAGGTGCTCCTTTGCTTCTGAGGCCGGTGCTTCAGTCCAGTAGCACGCTACGGCCACATGTGGGATATTTCCTAAAACTGCAGAACCTGGGCAATAAATATTGAGTTGCATTTCTTGGGTAAAACCTTCTGTGGTACAAAAAAAATGGATTCAAAATGAATTTCTGGAAAAAAATAATGAACTTTGTAAATTTCACCTCTACTTTGCCTTAATTCCTGCGCAATGTCTAAAGGGTTAAGAAACTTTCTAAATGCTGTTTTGAATACTTTGAGGGGTGCAGTTTTTAAAATGGGGTGACTTATTGGGGGTTTCTAATATCTAAGGACCTCAAAGCCACTTCACAACTGAACTGGCCCCTGTAAAAATAGCATTTTGAAATTTTCTTGAAAATGTGAGAAATTGCTGCTAAAGTTCTAAGCCTTGTAACGTCCTAGAAAAATAAAATGATGATCAAAAAACGATGCCAATCTAAAGTAGACATATGGGGGATGTTAGTTAGCAACATTTTTGTGTGGTATAACTGCCTGTCTTACAAGCAGATGCATTTAAATTGAGAAAAATGCTAAATTTTTGCAATTTTTCGCTAAATTTTGGTGTTTTTCACAATAAATACTGAATGTATCGGGCAAATTTTGCCAGTAACATAAAGTCCAATGTGTCACGAGAAAACAATCTCAGAATCGCTTGGATAGGTAAAAGCATTCCGGAGTTATTACCACATAAAGTGAAACATGTCAGATTTGAAAAATGAGGCTCTGTCAGGAAGGTCAAAAGTGGCCAAAGAGGGAAGGGGTTAATGTTATCTTCATTGAAAAAAACTGTGCTTTTCTTACAAAAATAAGGAAATTTCTAAGTGAACCTAAACTTTTGAACGGTAGTGTATGTTAAAAAAAAATAAATATTAAAAGTTGCAAAAAAAACTTTTTACCATTTTCCCCCAAGCACAATGTAGAAAAAATAAAAAATTAGCATAACTGGTATCGCCATGCCCATACAAGTCCGAACTGTAACAATATAACATATGACATTATTTAACCCGAGTGGTGAACGCCGTAAAAAAGAAAGTAAAATCCCAAATCTGTGTTTTTGGTCACTTTATCTCCCACAAAAAAATGACTAAAAAGTGATCAAAAAGTCTCACATACCCTAAATTGGTACCATTGGAAACTACAACTCACGCCACAAAAAATAAGCCTTCATACCGCTCAATCGATGGAGAAAAGAAGTTATGGCTCTCAGAATGTGGCGACAAAACGCTAATTTTATAATTAAAGAGGCTGTCACCAGAATATAAGTGATAATGATCGGCACTGTAATGTAGATAACAACAGTGGTTTTTATATTGAAAAACGATCATTTTTGAGCAAGTTATGAATAATTTTAGAGTTATGCGAATTCGTTTCTTAATAGACAACTGGGCGTTTTTTACCTTTTTACCAACTGGGCGTTGTAAAGCGAAGTGTATGACGCTGACCAATCAGTGACCAATCAGCGTCATACACTTCTCTTCATTCATTTTTAGCTGTACTCGCAGCACAGCGTGATCGCTGTGCTGTCATATACTCCCACATTAACATTACTGAAGTGTCTTGAGAGTGAATAGACATCGCCTCCGCCAGGATGCGATGTCTATTCACATTCCTGACACTTCGGTAAAGTTTCTGTGGGACTTAATCACAGCACAGTGTGATCTTGCGCGATAACTTTTGAACGGCTCGAGGTAGAGGGTTGAAATTTGGTGGGATTTCATGGTCCATTTTGTATCGCCGAGGCCGATTGTAATAATACGTAATTTAAAGTCACCTTGATGTGACATTCCCAAGCTCACACACACACACACACACGCGCCCACACACATTTAGGATTTTACCCGCGCGGTACATTTTGGATAATGCTAAGACCGGCGGTAGCCGAAAATGAAGATGATAACTTTAAAGTTAAAGATCTCAGCGAAATCCTATGTCAAAATCGATTGCGGCATTGTTTTTGTTTGAAAAGAGCTTTCAAATGAGCCCCCAATCGACCCCCCGTGCCATTTAAGTTTTGCTGCCCCGCCCACCCCACCGCCCCTAAGGGGGTGGTGTTTTCCCCCCCCCCGTTAACCGGTAGATTTTATGACCCCATTAAATCCCACCAAATTTCAACCCTCTACCTCGAGCCGTTCAAAAGTTATGAGGGTGTTCCTGAACTTTTGGTGGGCACTGTATATATATATATATATATATATATATATATATATATATAAGAAATACAAATATGAAAAGTTAAAAAAAAACTTTTTGGGGGGAGCCAAGCACAATGTAAAAAAAAAAAACATTTACCATAACTGGTATCACCACATCCGTGAAAGTCCGAACTAAAGCAATATAGCATATAACATGATTTAACCCACATGGTGAACGCCGTAAAAAAATCAACTAAAATCCCAGAATCTTTATTTTTGGTCACTTCACCTCCCACAAAAAAATGACTAGAAGTAATAAAAAAGTCTCATGTACCCCAAATTGGTATCAATAGAAACTACAGCTCGCGCCGCAAAAAAAAAAGCCTTCATACCGCTCAATTGATGGAAAAAATAAGTTATGGCTCTCAGAATATGGCGCCAAAACTAATGTTTTACTTTTAACAATCAGTTTTTTTCTATGTAAAAATAGTAAAACATAAAAAAATATATATAAATTTGGTATGGCCGCAATTGTATTGACCCGCAGAATAAAGTTAACAGGATGTTTTTTTTTCCGTCGTAAAACAAAACCCCCCAAAAAATGGAGGAACCACAGTTTTTTCCCATTCCACCCCACAAAGATTTTTTTCCCAGTTTCCCACTACGTTATATGGTACAATAAGGGTATGTGCACACAACCTATTTTCAGACGAAATGGAGGCGTTTTATGCCTTGAATTAAGCCTGAAAAGACGGCTCCAATACGTCGGCAAACATCTGCCCATTGCTTGCAATGGGTCTTACGATGTTCTGAGCAGACAAGCTGTAATTTTATGCGTCGCTTTCAAAAGACGGCGCGTAAAATTACGCCCGTGTCATAGAAGTGCAGGACACTTCTTGGGACGTAATTGGAGCCGTTTTTCATTGACTCCATTGAAAAACAGCTCCAATTACGTCCGTAATGGATGCCGTGAAAAACGTGTGCACTTGTAAAAACGGCTGAAATTCAGGAGCTGTTTTCGCCTGAAAACAGCTCCGTAATTTCAGACGTATTTTGCGTTGCCGTGTGAACATACCCTAAATGGTGCTTTGAAAATCTACAACTCGTCCCACAAAAAAACAAGCCCTCGGCTATATCGGCGGGAAAATGTTATGGCTTTTGGAAGGTGGCAAGGAAAAAAACTAATGTGAAAATCCGAAAAATGTGTGCGGAAGAAAGGGGTTAAGGTCTTGCATTATGCCTCATGCACACCCTCATGCCGTCCAAGTCCCGTCAGTGATCCGACGATAGATAGGACATGTTCTATCCTTCGTCGGATCGGAGACTCTTTCTATTTTTCACGGACCCGATTCACCCGCTAAAGTGAATGGGTCCGTGAAGACTATCGGGTGCCACTCGGATGCCATCAAAAACGGCTCAGAGTGGCACAACGGTCGTGTGCATGAATCATTATGGTCTTGTACACTTTATAACCAGGATCAATCTGATCTTTAGGGAATTCCAATTTCCTGGAAAGACTCTTTTCTTCCTTCTGGAGGAGATGTTGCCATGCTATATTAGGGAATTGTTATTTAAATGGGCTTTAGAAGTATAAATATAATATAGGAAAATAAAGCTAAACTGATTTTTCTCTAAACAAATAAATAATTGAAGTAATGGAAATACATACAAATTTTTCCTGTCCATTTTCTCAGTTACACAGCAGCACTCCTAGTCTGTCTGAAATGTGTAATGTCTGCCAGCACGTTGTAAGACGAAACTCTTCATTGACTGCAGAATGTTATTGACAGTCGGATTTGTGTGATAAATATAAACTCTTCCTTCCCTCTTTACCGAGTAAACCTACTAATATTTTATTGCATCTGTCATCAAAATTTTTCTATTTTTTTTTTTTTTCCAGTAGTCCCTGAAGGCATTACTGCGTCTTCAAGGGCATACATGGGCTCAGCCCTTGCGTTATCCTAACAAGCTACAACAGACATGTTTGAATTGTTTAGAATCCATTTGATAATCTGGCATTAGGATTTTAACCAATTTGTCAGTGAAGTGCCACACAGCATTATTGTTTGTAATTACTGTAATTGTTGATGGATTTTCACGGCTAATATTCTGTGCCAAGGCAGCAGTGTGACATATTGGCACTAAAAACTGAAAAGGTCTGGAGAGACAAACAAAGTGTCTCGCTAGCAATTATCTGCAAGCTGCAGCCATTGTGTGGTCCCAGAACCGCAATGTGTGGATGCTGTTAAATCATCTCAACAAGAAATACAATTTATCCATAGAGGAACAAGAAACAAATCATCTGCTGTCCAGTATAGACCGAGCAGTGTTTGGGTTTCAAAGAAAATGGATTATCGTAAGCTTATATTCACACAATTTTAAGTTATGTTAAAGCCTAAGATAGCAAAGTACTGCATGAGCGAATTATTGTCACGTATTCTAATGTATTCCAGTTTTCAGAATATTATCAGAATTTGGATGCTTTGCAAACAGCATGCTGTAAAATCCAAACTATTTGGAGACATTTTTATTAGTTGCTACTTATATCTTTGAGACTGCGGGCAGCATAATGGGAAATGTTTAAAGCATGCTGGTAAATGGCATGTGTGGCCTTCCAACCCTAGTAAATGAAATCAATTCAAGGGAAACTGTCATGTTAGAAATGCAGTCTGATCTACAGGGAGCATGTTATAGAGCAGGCAGAGCCGAGCAGTTTGATATATAGTTTTGTGCAAAAATACTGGCTAAAAATATTTAGGATAACCTTTCGTTCATTTCAATTACTGCTCACTGTGGACTAGAGTCCAGTATGAGTGTGAATATAGAAATAGCTGCCAATCACTGTGTAGTAGCGCCCGTTCGACTCTTTAGCACACAGTGAGGCCGTCAGCACATGACCATGTCCATAATCACGGCCGGTGATTACGGGCATGGCCGGCCGCGGACAGCCACACGCATTTGCGAGCCGTGCTCCCATGTAAAGTATGGGAAATCGGTCCGTAAAAAGCAAAAAATAGGACATGCCCTATCTTTTGCGAAGCCTATCTACGGCACAGACACCTTCCCGTAACTATACGGGAAGGTGTCCGTTGGCCATAGAAATGAATGGGTCCGCAATTACGGACCGTAATTACAGACAAAATTTACGGTCGTGTGCATGGGGCCTGAGCAAGGCTTTAAATGATTAAATTACAGGTTGTCATATATGTTTTTGCACGTAACTAAATAACAATCTGCTATGCTTCTTCTGCTCTATAACATACTGCACACGGACTGGATGTTTGATGTGACAATTTCCCTTTAAACTAAGGTCATATACACAGACAGCTCAGACAGCGCTTAAAGAAGCACTCCCTCCCCTCTTTGCAAATGTAATGTGGTGTAATGTAGACGTGTATTAACTTACGTACCTGGTGCTGTATTTCGTAGGTAGTCACTCCGTACCGGGCCACCGTGACACGTTAATCTGACCCTGTAGCCTACAGCGTCTGCTGTTGGGACAGGAAGTTCGATTCTCAATTCAAGTCTATGAGAGCCTCAAAGTGAGTCTCATAGACTTGCATTGAGTGTCTGACCTCCGGTTTCTACAGTAGACGCTGTAGGATAAGTTGTCAGAATACAGATTACGTGACACCACGGTGGCCTGGAATGAAACGTCGGCCTGTGTGGGAAGGGAACCCGGAGTGCTTCTTTTAGTTACAGGCCAGAGATTCTTCCTCAGAGCTCCTGCACAAGGGAGATATGCATTATATTACATTACATAATCTGAATGGAAATTAGCAGCATTAGTAATACCCCATAACTACAATAACTAGTGAAAACAAAATCCTTATATTTGCCCCTAGATCCTATAAAAAAAACTTATAGATTTCCTAATATAGCTTAACAATGACATAGATGGTATGAATTGGGCAAAGAGCTGTAACTTAGATGAATCAGTAATAAGCGCTGCCAGGAAATAAGGACACCTGAGTATTGTGTAGGTCACACAAACCACCCTATTACTGATTTTAGGTTGAAAATAACATCAAACAATTATATGAACTTTCCAATTTGATGTTAATTTGTAAACACCAGGAGATTATGAGAAAAATAATACTTTGATTTTTGGTATTTTTAGTGGAAAGGAAGGAATTGTGCTGAGAAAAATAGTACCCATGGGAGCCTCATCAACAGTACCAATTATAATATCAAAGCCAGAGGTGTTTGATGTAAGTCAATTGAGGTTTTTGTGACAGACTCCTATCCCAGATACAAACATAATAAGATTACACTTTTTTCCTATAGGTATTTAAAGACGTCTTTGACGCGGAAGGTCAATTTAGTAGCTAATCGTCATTTTAATAAACAGAGCATTAGGTACAGTAACATTCATCTGGTCTGGCAGTGTGACATAAATACTCCCAAACTAGAACTTAATGTGGAATTTATGGTTAGAAATATTATATCATATTCTGGGTTGGACAATAGAATACAATATCATCTAGGTACACTGATCAATATTAAAACATGGGGTCAATGGGATCTATACAAACGCAACTGGACTTTCTGTAAAAATTTGTGCTGGCCTATTGTTGTTGTTTCATCCTGGAACATGTTCAGTATTGATTTACCTTACTAGAACCTTTCGGAAGGCTCTTCATTTTTTTTGTTTTTGGTTAGTGTTATATGAATGTGATTTGTTTTACTTGGATTACCTCTATTTTGTTGCTGATTTTCTAATTTTTATTTATTTACCGTATTTTTTGGACTATAAGACACAGTTTTTATCTTAGAATCTGTGCTGTAATCTTCTGCTGCATCTTATCTCCTAAAGGCAAACAGTTGCCAGTGTATGAAGAAGCCAGAGACTGAGCTCCGAGCTTCAAAGATCCTTGCAGTGCAGTGTAATGGAAGCAGCATGCCTTGTGCTGTGTGTAAAAAATCTCTGCGTTAGGCTGTGATCACATCAGTGTTGTCATTCCGTTAGGGGGTTCCGTCAGAGGTTTCCGTCAGGGAAACCCCTCAACGGAAAGGCAAACCGAAACCTTAGCTTCCGTTTGCATCACCATTGATCTCAATGGTGATGGAAACTTTGATAATGGTTTCCGTTTGTCATCATTGTGACAGACTTCCGTTGTTTTCATGGAATCAATAGCGCAGTTGACTCAATCGACCATCAAAAACAACAGAACCCTGTCACAACGGTGTCAAACAGAAACCATTAGCAACGTTTCCATCACCATTGAGATCAATGGTGATGCAAACAGAAGCTAAGGTTTCCGTTTGCCTTTCCGTTGAGGGGTTCCCCCGATGGAAGCCTCCAACGGAGCCCCTCAACGGAATGACAACGCTGATGTGAACAGGCCCTTATCTGCTTATTAACAGTCACATTTTACACACAGAATTCTGTCAAATCTCACTGTTAAGTGAGAAGATAACCCAGACATTTGGACACACAGCACAGTAAATCTGTGCCGGTACTGATCTGCAACGGCCTTCTATGTACAGATCCACAAGAAGAGCAGATTCAACAACATAACCCCTGCCTCTGCACATCTCTGATGTCTGGTGAGTTCAGGGGAGGGTGAGAGCACTATAGCTGCCAATATCTTGTATTTCTGTGTCTGACATTGTTATGGAGCACTGTGACTGGCATTGTATTGGGGCACTGTGGCTGGCATTGTATTGGGGGCACTGTGGTACCCTATTATCTCAATATTGCCCAGGAAATGTACAGTTACAGGCAAAACCTTTTTTTTTCTCCTCTTTTATACTACAATTAATGGGTGCGTCTTATTGTCCAGTGCATCCTATAGTCCGAAAAATACGGTATTTATTGATATACTCTCATGAGGTTCCAGTTAGGAATAGTTACTTTGTTCACATTGAAAGCAACATTGCAGTAATTGTTTCTCTTTTGTGAACACCTTTATTCTATGTTTTACATCCTCCTTCCTTTTCTCCCCTTTGGGCTCGTCCACACAACAGAGATGCCACATTTTTTCCGGCTGGAATTTCGACCAGTAAAAAACGCAGCAGAATACAGTAGCAGCATAGTGGATGAGATTTAACAAATCTCATTCACATGCTGCGTAAAATTTCCGGGCCGAAACTGACCTGAGGTGCGTATTTTTCGGACCGCAGCATGTCAATTCCTACGGAAAGTGTGCAGAATTACTGCGTTAACATCGGGAAAAACGCAGCAATTTACACACCATTTTCTGCCGCAAAAACCGCAGGAAATGGTGCGTTTTTGCCGCAGCGGAAAGACTTGGACTTTCAACGGAATTGCTGCAGCAATTCCGTAGTGTGTGGACAAGCCCAAGTGTGTTCATTTTTTTCTGCCTTTTATGTTTAATTGTGTCCAGGATGCAATGAATATTCAGATATACCAGTTTATTTATATCTGTTCCGGTTTCTTTCACTAAATTTGCACTATATACTGAATACATCTTTACTAGTTCTACATGTAGCTTTTTTATGAAAATTTTATTTATTTGCTACATATTATCTTTATTTGGGCTCTCTAACACATCTTTAAGTTCTACAATTGGACCATACAGTACTTGACTTAGGAAAAACTGAAAACAAAATTATAATAAAAAGTTCAAATTCTAGTGTGAAATACTCTATACATAGACTTAGCTTGTAAGTGGAATGTACTGTTCATACACAGAGACACACACACACACACACACACACACACACACACATTATGTATTTCAGTATTATGTGTACCTGGTACCATGTGGCAAATAGTTTTTTATTTGATTGAAGAATGTGTATGAAAAGCAGACAGCAGGACTAGTGGCACTGGCATTCTGCCATACTAAACGCTTTGTGATGTATGTCACGTGCCTAAATTTACCTGCTGCTTCGTTCGTTCATTCATTTTATGGTCTCCTAGTGCAGCACTTGCGCTGTCCGACCTCTCCAGACATAACTCATGTGTGACATACAAGGCATATTATTAATGAGGCCTCTGGGTATATTGCTGACAGTGCTTTTCTTTCAGAGCTTGTTACTTAAGTTGACAAAATTGTCTGATGAAAATTATCCATCAGAATTACAGGTTTTCTTAGTTCATGTAATTTCCCACCCTGACAATGTGGAAATGGTAGAATATGGAGAGCCTGCCATAAAAACGACTCCTCCATTAGATCATTTGTGGGTGACCTTCACAGTACAGGTGCTTAAATTGGTGCTAGAGGTGAAAATTGTTTTGTCTTATTCAGGCTGCCTATTGTTTGCATAAAATACTCAGAACTTCGGAAGAGATGTGTTATGAAAATGTGGGCTCTATATTTAGAGACTTCATTAACATTATTTCTTCTATCATATTATGACAAATAATCGACAGCTATTCCAGCCAGAGAAAAGGGCACTGGGTATTGTTTCATAAGAACTATAGGCAAAGGCGAAATCCTTAATATTGCCAATTAATATGTAACGTTGGCAGTTATTTGTAGCTTCTATGTCATGTGTTGAATATCAATGGTTAACACTATTGTCTTCCAGCACCAAAGTTCCGTGTTCAAATCTGGTCAACAGCAACATCTGTGTAGATTTTGCATGTTCTGCCCATACTTGCGTGGGTTTCCTTAGGGTTCTCTGATTTCTTCCCACACTCCAAAAAACATACTGATAGCTTGATTTGGCTTCCTATGAAATTTACCCTATTACGTGCATAAGGGAATTTAGATTGTGAGCCCCATTGGGGATGGGGACTGATATGAATGGCGACAATCTCTGTACAGTGCTCTGCAATATAAGCAAATGGAAATATACATACATGCTATATGGCCAAAAATATATGGACATTCCTCCTAATTATTAAGTTTAGGTGTTTCAGCCACACCCAATGAAAACAGATACATAAAATCAAGCACAAGCCATGCAATGTCCATAAAGAACATTGGGATTATGGGTCTTACTAAAGAGCTCAGTGACTTTAAATGTGTAAATTTTGTAGGATAAAAAAAAACCTTTGGCACAATGTTTTCATGACATTTTTGTTATGCTGAATGTACCCCAGTTGAGTGTAAACACTATTATTGTGAAGTGGAAGCATCCAGGAGTAACAGCTGCTCAGCCAAAAAATAGTAGACCATGCACACAGAGCATAGCCACCAAGTGTTGAAGTTAAAATTGCCTATTCTCGGTTGCATCACTTACTACAGAATTCCAAACCACCTCTGGAAGTGACATCAGCACAAGAACTGGAGCTTTATGAAGTAGGTTTTCATGGTCAAGCAGCTGTACACAAGTCTAAGATCAACATTGGTAATTCCAAGCATTGGCTGGAGTGTGTAAAGCACGCCACCACTGGACTCTGGAGCAGTAAAATGTGTTCTCTGGAATGATTAGTCCCCATCACTATCTGATGGATGAATCTGGGTTTGTCAGATGCCCGGAGAATGCTGCCTACCGAGATGCATAATGCTTACTTTAAATTTGGTGGAGGATAAATAAAACTTTTCAGGATTTGGGCTAGGCCCATTATTTTACAGTGAATTTTAATATTACATCATACAGAGTCATTTTACACAATTGTATGATTCCAGCTTGTGGCAACAGAATGGGAATGGCCCTTTCCTGTTCAAGCGTGACTGTGTCTCTTCATACTAAACACATGGCTTGAGGAGTTTGCTGTTAAGGAACTTCTGATGTCGATTGAGAGCGAGACCTTCTCGTCCAACATCAGTGCCTGCCCTTACTAATGCTCCTTTGGCTGAATGGGCACATATTCCCACAAACACACTCCGAAATCTTGTGTAAAGCTTTCCCAGAGGAGGGGAGCCTGTTATAGTCGCAAAAGGGAGGACCAACGCCCAAGGTTTTTAAATGGGAAGTCCATTAAGCTCATGTAGGTGTAATGCTCAGGTTTCCACATACTTTGGCAAGATATTCTACCGTTCAAATGTTTAGGGTCACTTAGAAATTTCCTTATTTTTTAAAGAAAAGCACAGATTTTTCAATGAAGATAACATTAAATTAATCAGAAATACACTCTATACATTGTTAATGTGCTAAATGACTATTCTAGCTGCAAACATCTGGTTTTTAATGCAATATCTACATAGGTGTATTGTTGTTGTTTGGCATAGCAAGCAGGGTAGCCCGCTCTATGAATTATCAAGGCGTCACAAATAGGCTTCTACCTGGCTATACACGTTGTGCCTCATGACGTACACACTATCCCTCCATGTTTCACTCACTTGCACCCCATTATCCATTTATTTCTATTGAGGCACTTCATTTATTACTGCCCCCTATATTTCACTTATAGTATTACACTTGCACACACACTATTCATTTATTTCTTACTACACCTCCCATGCACCACACACCACTCCCCTCAAGACTAGTGGGAGTGGCTATTATTATTTAAAGCACCTGCTCGCCCTTTCATCAGCATTTCTGGCCTGGCTGTGTCCATTTGTAAGTATGGCCTTTTTCTGTGTTTTTTTTTTATAGGTGTATAGAGGCCCATTTCCAGCAACCATCACTCCAGTGTTCTAATGGTACATTTTGTTTGCTAACTGTGTTAGAAGGCTAATGGATGATTAGAAAACACTTGAAAACCCTTGTGCAATTATGTTAGCACCGCTGTAAACAGTTTTGCTGTTTAGAGGAGCTATAAAACTGACCTTCCTTTGAGCTAATTGAGAATCTGGAGCATTACATTTGTGGGTTCGATTAAACTCTCAAAATGGCTAGAAAAAGAGAGCTTTCATGTGAAACTTGACAGTCTATTCTTGTTCTTAGAAATAAAGGCTATTCCATGCGAGAAATTGTCAAGAAACTGAAGATTTCCTACAACGGTGAGTACTACTCCCTTGAGAGGACAACACACACAGGCTCTAACCAGAGTAGAAAGAGAAGTGGGAGGCCCCACTTCACAACTGAGCAACAAGACAAGTACATTAGAGTCTCTAGTTTGAGAAATAGACGCCTCACAGGTCCTCAACTGGCAGCTTCATTAAATAGTACCCGCAAAACGCCAATGTCAACGTCTACAGTGAAGAGGTGACTCCGGGATAATGGCTTTCAGGGCAAAGTGGCAAAGAAAAAGCCATATCTGAGACTGGCTAATAAAAGGAAAAGATTAATATGGGCAAAAGCACACAGACATTGGACGTGATGGTTTTGGGTTGCTTTGGTGCTGGTAAAGTGGGAGATTTGTACAAGGTAAAAGGGATTTTGAATAAGGAAGGCTATCACTCCATTTTGCAATGCCATGCCATACCCTGTGGACAGCGCTTGATTGGAGCCAATTTCATCCTACAACATGACAATGACCCAAAGCACACCTCCAAATTATGCAAGAACTATTTAGGGAAGAAGCAGGCAGCTGGTATTCTATCTGTAATGGAGTGGCCAGCGCAGTCCCCAGATCTCAACCCCATAGAGCTGTTGTGGGAGCAGCTTGACCGTATGGTACGCAAGAAGTGCCCATCAAGCCAATCCAACTTGTGGGAGGGCCTTCTGGAAGCATGGGGTGAAATTTCTCCCGATTGCCTCAGCAAATTAACAGCTAGACTGCCATAGGGTCACCCAGACAATTTTGTGTTTTCCATGAAAACTCACACTTATATTTATCAAATGAGTTGCTAAATGACTAGAAAATATAGTCAAGACATTGACAAGGTTAGAAATGATGATTTTTTATTTCAAATAATAATTTTCTCCTTCAAACTTTGCTTTCATCAAAGAATGCTCCATTTGCAGCAATTACAGCATTGCAGACCTTTGGCATTCTAGCTTTTAATTTGCTGAGGTAATCGGGAGAAATTTCACCCCATGCTTCTAGAAGCCCCTCCCACAAGTTGGATTGGCTTGATGGGCACTTCTTGCGTACCATACGGTCAAGCTGCTCCCACAACAGCTCTATGGGGTTGAGATATGGTGACTGTGCTGGCCATTCCATTACAGATAGAATACCAGCTGCCTGCTTCTTCCCTAAATAGTTCTTGCATAATTTGGAGGTGTGCTTTGGGTCATTGTCCTGTTGTAGGATGAAATTGGCTCCAATCAAGCGCTGTCCACAGGGTATGGCATGGCGTTGCAAAATGGAATGATAGCCTTCCTTATTCAAAATCCCTTTTACCTTGTACAAATCTCCCACTTTACCAGCACCAAAGCAACCCCTGACCATCACATTACCTTCACCATGCTTGACAGATGGCGTCAGGCACTCTTCCAGCATCTTTTCAGTTGTTCTGCATCTCACAAATGTTCTTCTGTGTGATCCAAACACCTCAAACTTCAATTTGTCTGTCCATAACACTTTTTTCCAATCTTCCTCTGTCCAATGTCTGTGTGCTTTTGCCCATATGAATCTTTTACTTATATTAGCCAGTCTCAGATATGGCTTTTTCTTTGCCACTCTGCCCTGAAGGCCAGCATCCCAGAGTCGCCCCTTCACTGTAGACGTTGACTCTGGCATTTTGCGGGTACTATTTAATGAAGCTGCTAGTTGAGGACCTGTGAGGCGTCTAATTCTCAAACTAGAGACTCTAATGTACTTGTCTTGTTGCTCAGTTGTGCAGTGGGGCCTCCCACTTCTCTTTCTACTCTGGTTAGAGCCTGTTTGTGCTGTCCTCTGAAGGGAGTAGTACACACCGTTGTAGGAAATCTTCAGTTTCTTGGCAACTTCTCGCATGGAATAGCCTTCATTTCTAAGAACAAGAATAGACTGTCGAGTTTCACATGAAAGCTCTCTTTTTCTAGCCATTTTGAGAGTTTAATCGAACCCACAAATGTAATGCTCCAGATTCTCAGCCATGGATGCTACAGTGAACTTGGTTCTGGTGTTGCATTTATGTACTTAGCTTGGTTCTGGTGGTGTATAGATTTATGAGCTTGCTTTTTGGTGCTGTACATCTGTATTGAGCTTTGTTCTGGGGCTGTATTTATGTACCTGGCTTTGTTCTGGCACTGTATATATGTACTGAGCTTGGGTCTGGGGCTGTATTTATGTAATGAGCTCAGTTCTGGTGCTGTATTTATGTAGTGATATTGATTCTGGTGTTGTATATATGTACTGAGCTTAGTTCTGGTGCTGTTTATATGTACTAAGCTCGGTTCTGGGGCTGTATTTATATACTGAGCTTTGTTCTGGTGCTGTTTATATGTACTTGGCTTTGTTGTGGCACTGTATATATGTAATGCACTTGGTTTTGGTGCTGTGTTTATGTAATGAGCTTGGTTTTGGGGCTGTATTTATGTACTGATCTTAGTTCTGGGACTGTATATTTATGTACGGAGCTTGGTTCTGGGGCTGTATATATTTACCTTATCTTAAGGTAAAAGTAGATGTTAGATCTACTTTTACCTTAAGATATGGTAAATATATACAGTAAAAACTGAACCCATGGAGGAATCACCATTTTTTCCAATTCACCCATTATATGGTACTTTAATTAGTGCCAATATAAACTACAACTTCTCCCGCAAAAAAATAATCCCTCACACACCACTCCATTGACATGAAACTAAAAAAGTTATGGCCCTAGGAAGGTGGCAATTAAAAAAATTAAAAATGGCTTGGACTTTAAGGGGTTAAACAACAAAGACTGATTCTTTAAGGTTATATTCACGCACAACATTATTTTTTTTCCCGAAACCACTAACAATTTAAAGCTCCTGACCTCTTTAGGGTCTCAAAATATTCTGCTTTTTTCTCTTTTGTATGGCTCATTCTGCTTTTACAGCGAATTCCAAACTGTGCCAGATCGGTGGCTGTCTAAACTGAAATCTGCAAATATATACGGTGCAGCATCTTCATAGTTTGGGAGGCATATTTTGTGAGCTGCCTGGGGCCCATGGTACCCTTAATCCACCCCTGGGCAAGTGTGACACTGTTAGGCAGGACTTTTTATTTATTATATTGTATGTGAAATATCACAGGGGTTTTCTTTTTCTTTTGAAAAAATGGGTGACCTTCATGGAATGGTGTTCTTTTCCACCTTATCAGCTCAGTAACTCTGCATGTGGCATTAGATATTTTACAGTGATAATAGTTCCCTGGTTTACATTTTATTAAGGACTGAAATCTATTTGGAAAC
Organism: Rhinoderma darwinii; assembly: GCF_050947455.1. Classification (NCBI taxonomy): domain Eukaryota; kingdom Metazoa; phylum Chordata; class Amphibia; order Anura; family Rhinodermatidae; genus Rhinoderma; species Rhinoderma darwinii. The sequence goes on along the minus strand of NC_134687.1, from coordinate 191,840,089 downwards.
TAAATCTGCATTTCACAGTTTATCAAACCACCAGCAAATTGTCGTATATACTGTACCGTGCAATTTTCAAAGGCAGATTCTGATCATGGATGTGTACTTCCATAACAAAAAAGTCAGACAACAAACATTTCAGTTTAACACAAAAAAAACTAAAAACTTACAGTGATGTATATGTATGAATGATCATTTTAATCAACGTATGACAATAGTTTTATCATTTTTCTTAGATGCATTTCTGCTTTTATACTAGGCATTTATTGTTACGATTGCTTGAAAGCGTATAAAGAGTAACAATAATTAATATTATAAGTATTAAATGGAAACTCACTTTTTGAACAACTTCTGCTAATCTAATAGTGTACCTGATATATATCAACTTTGCAATTTACTTACTGTTAAATTTAGTTGTTTTAGCTATCCAAGTTCTGTATGAAGTTATTGCCACTAGAAGTCTCCCTTACAATAATCTGCTGTCCACCACCTGTTGTATAGCAAAGTACATAATTGGTAACATTGGTTAAAGAGCAGAGGAGACGGACTGCAGGAAGTGAGGGGGTTGTCTCTTTAAAGCCGGCCCATAGGAGTCTATGGAGAGGGGAGGGGTATGCGAAGGAGGAACAGAGAGGAGCCACCAACTTGCTGCCTATAGAAATCTATGGAGAGGGGAGGTGGAGCTGGTGGAGGGAGCATAGTGCCATAGAGATGCGCAGCAACAGCTGGTAAGGGCCTTTTTACATCAGCGCTTGGTTTCTGTTCATCAGTTCTATTCAACCTTTCCATCTGAGTAACCGATGGACGGAAAGCCGAACGGAAACTATAGCTTCTGTTTGCATTACCATTGATTTCAATGATAATGCTTCCGTTGCGGTTGGTTTCCGGTTTTTTTCACTGAAATAATAGCACAGAAAGTACTGAAAATTAGAGAGAGAGCCTGTAGAGGGGAAAACGGCTAAATAAAATGGCATATACAAGTCATCTTATGTCCAGAAACAGTGTTATTCCTCATGTACACACAAATGACAGCTTATTCTGAAAACTGAAAAGTCACCTGAAAAGTTAGGTATGCTTTAACATATTTAACCAAAATGTTGGGATGGACAAAACCAAATGGTAAGCTAGCAGATGACCTTTAGATCTCTGTGTTTATGTGGTGGCCAGAGATGGGACCTTGCAGATGTGGCCAAGGACTGTTACCAGTAACTAATAATTCTAAGAGAATATTCAGCATATAGTATTATGCAGCTGTCCCCAACCAATAGTTCAAGAAACACATAGGAATTATGGCTCCCTTCTTGAAAAAATTCAAGGTATAAAAGGTTGCGGACCTTTGGTATAATGTATGTGTGTGGAGAGGTTTTACAGATCTAGCTTTTCAACAAAGGAGGAGAATGGTTTGTTTTTTTTTCCCTTTTTTACATTGCTTAGCAATAAAGCTTTGGTTTACATTGTAAAAAAAGAAAAAAAAATGGCTAGCCAACAAAGAGGCTTTAAATTAATTTATGTGGCAACCGTAGGGTGGCCCAATTACAGAAAGAAGAATATTGGCTAGAGCTATACCATCTTCTTTTGTTCTTACAGTAAATATATACAACAGGCAGTGGTAACATTGGGGAGATGTATTGATATTGGCACGTGTACCCTTAATTAATATATCATGGGTTAAAAACAAAGCAATGTCTCACCTGGCATTGTTTTTGATATTTTTCTAACTCTAGAAAAACTTGATGAATGATTTCTGACGCTTGACACTTTGAAAAAGTGGCACAGGTGCTTCTTAATATGGGAATCGGTTAGGACTAAAAAAAAAACTGGCATAAACTTTGATAAACACTGTATGCCCATTGTATCTAAAACCTTCTTCGGCTTCTTTTTACCAACTAGCAGTGAAATATGTGACAGAATATTGGAGGAAACCAGAGTTTCAGTGCTAACAATAGAGGTGAGCATGCTGCTCTCCCGCTGTGCTCCCCACAATTCTGCTTACTGATATTAAGTTCGGTCTCATGGCATAGAATAGTACGGTGTGTTAGACAATTGCCCGCTTGTGTGTTTTTAACGTTATAAAACAGATTGCTCTATTTGTAGACAATGGTAAAATAGTTTACAATTAAAAATCTAAGACTGATTCACCCAGCTGATCTACAGATATAATATATGTGTCAGCCGAGAAAGGTTAAAAGCCTCAATCTAGATGAAATGAAGCGGAACAATAAGAGCTGAATGTCTTCGGTTTGGAAGAGGTTGTGCACATTAATACAGCTAGACTGATATGACTAGAAATACAATCTCATTATGAGGAAGTTTTTGCGCAAATCACTAAGGAATAATATTGGTTTACTTTAAAGTTTATTTCCAATCAGTCCAGAAAAAAGATCAAGTCTGACTGCAGTTAATGAGCAGCTGTCATCCAATGCAATATTTGTACGTTTCTGCCAAAATTATTTTTCAATGATACATTAAATATTATCGCTTATTCTTTTCTCTTATTAACGTCTATTGTGATGTTCCTGAATTTCATCAGTGTTTTGTTTTTTTTATCAAAATCGTTGCTCATGAAAATTCATAAAGGCTTCCCTGACCAGTCCACTCTGTGCTATGGTGCTATTGTCATACAGCGGATCCTAATGGCATCCAATGTACCCCCATTAACTTATAATGGGCTTTGTCGGGTTCAGTTGAGATTTCAGTTGTTTTAAGGGCAAGAAAAGAGCTGCATGCTGCAATATTCTTGTTTAACAGATCCAAGCGCTACTGCCCATCATCATCTTTCTGAAGCAGTGTAGGGCAGAATGTTACATGTACCCTATAACTGCTCACATGTAACTCTGTGCATGTCAGGGACTGTGAGCAGTCACGAGGGCACTGTGGCTGGCACTGATGGGAGGGAGCACTATGGCCGGCACTTGTTGACATGTAATAACACAAGGGCACTTTATCATGGCAGTGATATTGGGTTTACTTGCTATTGTTTTTAAGCATGCACTACACTGTTGGTAGCAAGAAATTTAATGGGAGAACTGTGACTAACGCACCTCGGAAACACTGAGAATGGTCCTCTTGTTAGGTAACGGTGCCTATGGGGAGCACTGTCTAGGGTGGGAGAAAAATGTTGGCTTTAGGAACCAAAAGTATTTTCCCAAACCTGGTAACAAGGAAGTTAATATAGTAGTTACATAAACATGTGCTGGAACAAAAGAGTGTTGACTTTTTAAGCTTTCACTTGGCTATTTTGAGGAGTGAAACTGACAGGGCATTACTGTCCCATTGAAATCATATACCCTTAAAATCTGTAGAGCGAGGAAGTAGGGGGTGTCATTCTCATTCAGCGTCTGAGTGAAAGTTATGAATACTGTAATAACTGCCATCAGACCCCCACATAACTATGGGACTTATATTGATGAGTTCTTTATTAGTTTGTTTAGTATTTATTTTTTTATTGTTAAAGCAAGAATCACCTTGAATAAAAACATGGCTATATAAATAATACATGTATGTTGTATGGGAAGACATTGGTTTGACCAGGCACAGTATATTGACATTTTATGCAATTTTTTGGAACCCGGATAACCCTTTTAACATGACAAATAAATAGCCTTTTTAATGAATACCAGGAGCAGAATTGACATATTTGCAGTAATATTTGGACAGCTTGTGTGATGTGTCTGTTGTCAATGTGACATTCAGATAAATAAAATGTGTAGTTTACTAGACTACTTATACCAGTTTAGTGCCAGGCAAACTGTCTGTACTGTGACAGTCAAGACGTATGTGGAATCATGAACATATGGTACACTTCTTATACAAACGATAGGCTACAGACAGTGGCAAGCTGAGGAATTTGATAAAGATATCATGTGCTACTCCAGGAAAATCTGCACTGAAAATACCATACATTCAAATAAATGGAAATTTTTAATCACACACTGAAAAATAACAAAAAAAAAATAGGATTTTAGAACATGGTGTGGACATTTAAAGGAGTTGTACAAGATTAGAAAATATGACGGCTTTCTTCCAGAAACAGCAACACAGGGGTTATGTCTGGTATTTCAAACCACAGAAAAGGCCATACTCACAGATTAGGAGGTGGGTAAAAAAAAACGTTCCAAACAGGACGCGACCAGGTCAGAGAATGCTGTTGAAGGGAAGTGCCCAGGTGTGTTTAAATAATGATAGCCGCTCCCACTAACCTTGAGGGGAGTGGTGTATTGGGCATGGAAGTAAATGTGTAATAATAAATAAATAATAAAGTACTGTGTATAGTGTACATGTGAGGTATAGGGGACATGACTAAGTGTAGTGTGTAGAAATCAGGGTCTGGTATTTCAGCTCAGCCCCATTAGATAATTGGATTGAGCTGCAATACCAGACACAACCAGTGGAAAGGTGTGAAAAGTTACATAAAGCCTCCCCTGTAGATTGTGCCCCACATATAGCCCCCTGTCCTGTAGATAATGCCGCCCACACTTTTTAGTTGAAAACAAGAACATTTACATACTCACCATGATCCTGTTCCCGCGCCGTCCTTTGTCAATGCAGTCCTGCTCTCTTCTGAGCAGGTCTGCTGGGGTTGTGCGAAGCCATCGCGCCGCTTGCATAGTTGAAAGGCGAAGATTGGCAGTGCAGAATGACATTCCCCGTCAAACAGTGCCATTCAACAATAGAAGCGGTGCGACGACGTCATCGCGCCGCTACCATCATTGATTGGCAGGGCAGAATGACTTCCCCCGTCAATCAGCGCCTTTCAACAAGTTGAAAGGCGCTGATTGGCGGGATAACTCATTCTGCCCTGCCAATCAGCGTCATTGTAAGGCGCTGAATGGTCAGGCACGGAACGTACCCGGCCATTCAGCGCTTATGCATGTAATTGTACCTGCATTCTATAGACGCAGGTACAATTAGTGCAGGAGGGGGTGGCGGCGGCTGGTTTCAGTTGTGCCACCCCCGCTCAGAGAGGCAGCAGGGCAGACATTGCAGCCCTATTCCCTCTCAGCTCACCCCTCCTCCACATTAATGTGTTTTTTTTAAATGTTGTGCAGTTCGGGCGGCCATGGGCCCCCTGGGAGCCGTGGGCCCCGGGCGGCCACCCCAACCGCCCATATGATAATCCGCCGCTGCCAACCTGCCTTGCGGTGTGCGCTGGTGAAGACCATAGAGAAGCCTTAGACTCTGTTGATCAGAGTAGTGATGAACATGAGGTAGCGGATTACCTGCACACTTTATCTAGACACTCTCGATCTGCCTTTGAGGAATCGTTTAAAGAGCAATTCCATAACTTGCACTCTGGGGAATTGCTCAACTAGGGATTCCATTACATATACTTGGGAAAATGTATGAATGTCATAATTCTGACGCTTTGCTCCTTTCACAATATAAAAAAGGGTAGAGAGTTCTCCCCAGAAGCAAAGGCATTCTTCATTCTTTCTATTACAGAAAATCAAACCGTCTGACAAATACAATATATATTGAATAAAATATTCACTCTTAATCCATTGAGGTAAAAACATGCTGCTGAATTGCTGAAAAGAAGGAAACATGCTGATGTGGTCTGTTATTGATAAAACATCTATTGTCAGTCTATTAGCATACTCCTTTCTATGCCCAATATATGGAGTAAATGTGTAATATATTACTGTGTCTCAGCTGTCAGCAGTGCAATACCATCAAGTCCATTAGGCATGTGTAGACAGAATATATACCATTCATATGGAATCTGCTAAATGTGATGGAATAATTAAATAAAATAATCGCTCACTGATGACTATGCAATTCATCACAGTCACAGTCTTTTATAATAGTAAATGAGATTGCTGCTTCTAATTACAGAAATATATGATAAGCATCATTTACTTTTTCAATGGGCTGAATGCTCAGTAGTTCCTTGTAGCACACGATCATGAAAAATGTGTCCTTCAGTTTCTCTTTTTGTGACTTGTTGAATACAACATCAAAATATATTTTTGGAGAGAATATAGAACTACAAGACTATATTTAAAAAATAATATTCTACTACCTCACTCCCTTTAAATATGTGATACCATGTTCTAAAAAGTGCAATAAGATACCCAGGTCAGGACTCACTTCCCTCCGTAAAGTGAATCTCCACCTATCATCATTATGCCATTTTATGGTACAAAATTCTGTGCTGATTTATTTCTTAAAGGGGTATTCCGGTTACAACAAGTTTCCCCTTATCCGTAGGGTAAGGGGTAACTTGCTGATCGGTGGGTGTCCGACAGCTTGAACCCCCACCGTTTACGAGAATGAGGAGCCTGAAGTTGCCCGAACCCCAAGTTTGAACCGAGCGGCAGGTCGCTCATGCACACTGCCACTCCATTTATACTCTATAGCAGCGCCGGAAAAAACCGAACACTGCACTCGGTTAAATTGAAATAGAAACTTTACAGCTGTGTTCTAGAAGGCCCAGTTTAAACTACCGTTCCAGCCTCCCCTGGAGCTTTCTTTAGGGATTCCTTCACTTTTGTTAGCAATGCCGCACTAGGAATCCCGCCTGACCCCCAATAGACCCCATTAAAGTCAACGGGATCGTCGTTGACCACTTGGATCCATTGTACGACGGATCTGTTAAAGCAACATGGTTGAAGAGAAGTCATGACCATGGTTTGAAAAAAGACTAAATAATGTTAAGGCAAAGATTTTGTATTTAATGCTTCGATTTAGAATATTACTATCTAAGAACACAATAAACAGTTCTAACATGGTATAATTTATGATAATGACTAGAACGTTCCTTTCAAAATACACGAGAAGTGCAGTAAAGTAAGACGATAGTACTGAGGCCTGTGTTTGCACGCCCTTTTGTGTGAATTGTTTAGATCCTGTTATTCTGAGCTAAGGACCATATGGTCTACTATTTATTTTTTTTCGCTTTTTAAACCAACTTAATTGCATCTGCATAGCAATTAGATTTATTCATAAATAGAATGAATAATGCATTAATGCTTTCTTACTGTGTAAAAGTGAAGTTGAATTATGCATAAAAAAACTAGTTGAACAAAACAGCAGACTAATCGTGGTTGTTATTTATTGGAACAATTAGCATTTTTCTTGCTAAAGCTACATTTTGTTTGGATTAGTGTTTCCAATCTACAAATGAGACAGAGTATCCAACCTTAGGAGCAAATAACATTACTATGAAATGTATGATAGGATATTGATTTTAGTCAGGATATAAAAGCCAACCTGCACTAGATATTTCCAGGCTGCCATAGATTAGTCACTGCATTGAAAGAGAAGGAGCGAAAGGTAGGTGGGAGGAAAAGGAGGATGGAGAGAGCAGAACCTATGTATTTCTATAAAGCCTGGGTGACTCTGTGACAAAAAATATACTTCAGTAACTGTTAAAAAGTGTACAGTAGATACTTCCTGTAGTCATCAATCAGAAGAATAAAATATCAGAAGCATAAATAACTAACATGTGAAGACAAATCCAGCACAAAGTGGTAGAACAAGTTTTGGACAATCCCTATTTGTTTGAATGGTTCCTTGACAATAAGCTGATCACAAAGTGTTCCTCTACTGGGACCCACAGCGATCAGCTGTAATCTGTAAACCTGGCAGTAAGGCCCCATGCACACAAACGTATTTTTGCGGCCGCAATTCACCCGGGTGAATTGCAGCCCCATTCATTTCAATGTGCCCATGCACACGACCGTGGTTTCCACGGTCCGTGCATGGCCCAGGAGCCTGGAACTCAGAAAGAACGGACATGTCTTATTATGGCTGTGTTTTGCGGTCCAGGCAAATAGAAATGAATGCACGCGGGTGACGCTCCGTGGCCGCCCGACCAAAAAATCACGGACGTGCACATGGCTATGGTCGTGTGCATGAGGCCTAAGTGTCTTATTTCCCTGCAGCACCACTAGAGGGAAAATAAAGCATTCAATGGGTTGTCTGTGTAATTCAGAACAGGTCCTCCAAAACAAGAGATGCTTTTTGTAACTGCTCCTCACTCCTGTCAATAAATAAGGACCCTGAACAAAGAATACCCCTTTATTATCTCAGAATTCCTTAATAGGATGTATGAAAATGGGTGATCTGATTTTAAACACCTACTCTCTGTCTCGAATGCCCTTTTACTTATTATCTGAAGACAAGGAATTGAATGCAACTTGGTACTTGCTTAGCACTCTGCCCTTTATCTTTAAGGGAACTGCCGGATAAATGTGCACACTTAGATTCAGAGGGTTCTCAGAAAGAAAAGTCATTTATGCACTAAAATAATGACATTCTTTTCAGTCTATCATGAGGCTCTGGCTCCCCATTCTCGTAAACGGTGGAGATACAAATCAATAACTGTTCAAATATAGTTGGATGAAACCATTTCCAAATGAGTTCTCTGCATCTATGGTCTTTGCTGAGAGTCATGGTGAATGGGTCAAAATGGGGTTACATTTTGCAGATAATCAGTAAATATTTTAATTATCTCACTTGTTACCAGAAGACCTGGTTCCCATTATATGTTACAGGGGGCTGTAAGTTAATAATAATAATTATCTTTGTCAAACTCCACATAAGACTGGGATCACATCTGTGTTTCGATTTTCCGCTGTTCTGCCCCGTTAAAGGAGCAGAATAAAGTAATGTATGGAAGTGCCAGATCCAATGCATGACAGACACCGACCGCATCCGAGGGAGCCTATTGACTTTAATGGGTTGCGTCACATTTTCATCATGGTGTCTGTCGGTTTACTGGAAAAAATAGCGCAGCAGATATGAACATAACCTAATCGGTGGTCTACAGTCATTTAAACAGCCACTTTGAATCAGTTGATAACGCTGGGGGAATCTGCGGCTATTCATACATTTCTGCAGAAGTAAAATGTATTCTGGTCATTCAAATGCATGTACATTCATATAATACATTGACGGGACGGGCATTTGCCAAAATTGAAAAGTGACGAGAAAAGTGGCTCTGGTCTCCAAGGAACAGTACAATTTTATTATGTATAAAGCCAGAAAAATAGTGCAAATATTGGCGCAAATCCATACTTGCCCATATCAGGCGTAGATTTGATTCTTGCACTTTAAAGAAGTCCCAAATGTCCTTAACTTATTACAAGGCCCTTTAATAAATTTGATGCAAATCGCTCCTACTCACTTCTTTACTTTGTGTAACGTACACCAGTCTTGGTAAGGCCTGTCCAACAAAGAAAGCTGGCTGTATAAGGTACGTGTGTGTGTATATATATATATATATATATATATATATATATACACACGCACACACATAGTTAGAGAGAGATAATTTAGGAGATTATTGCACACAGCCTCCACCACTGTTATCATCACTATGTATATTGTATTGTAAAGTATTGTTCTGCACACATTTGCCAGAAATGATCATTTTCAAAATAAAAACCACTGCTGTTCTCTACATCACAGCGGCGATCACATTATGTAGGAGATAGGGCATTTATAATCTGGTGACAGAGCCTCTTTAAGGCCTAGTTCAGATTTGTCGCATCTTTTTGGTGTATATTTCACACAGAAAATCTGCAACAACTTACAGCACATGACATGGGAATGGTGTTTATAAAACCCCATCCACACGTAGTGGACAAAACAGTATCACACAAACTTACGCAAACACATATAATATATTTGTCTGTCAGGTTGACGATGATAACAGTTATTCAGGCTCTGTGCGCTGATCTTACAACAATGGGCTGTGTCACAACAAAACCAAAAAGCAGAAAGCAGAGCTGTCAATCTTAATAAAGCTCCACCCACATTGAGCTGTCCACATTGTAAACACTGAGAGCACAGCAGTGACAAGTACAGAATAAACGAGTATTTTATCACTTCAGATGAACATTAGTCCTACTATTCCATAATACAACATGTTTCATATGTGTTATACTCATGGACAAAACACTTGTCTCAACATGAATGAATATATATATATATATATATATATAGGAATGCAAAAAAATGGAGCAGCACTCTAGCGGATGAGCCTCACGGCCAGTGCAAAGCTTCAGAGGAGCATCCCCTCCTCACAATAGTAGAGGAAGTGGCAAGGGAGCAGCACTCAAAAAAACTGGAAATGTATTCACCAGATATCAACCACCACAACCTTTCACTCTCTCTGAGTACCGCTTGGAAATGCTCCCATAGATAGAGTGAAACGTTGTGATGATTGATATCTGGCGAATACATGTCCAGTTTTTTTGAGTGCTGCTCCCTTGCCATTTATTTTTATATATATATATGTGATGCAGTAAACTACAGCCACCTTTATTCTATATATTTCTATATTCCGATATTAAAATAGCTCCGTACTTGCCTGGTTGCTTCATTTTGGCTATATAATAAAATGTATTTTGAAGGATTCAGAGGAAGTGAATGTTTAAAGTTATTTTTAGACAAATGTATTCAGTTCTGTGGATTTCTGACTGTCAGGCTTTTTGCCCACGATTCCAATGCTGAATTTCTCTGCGCTATTTCTTGCAGTTGTGGATGAAATAATTGGCTTAGCATTAGATGTAAAAATAGCACAGTTGTAGATATTGTAGATATTCTTAGTTGACTGGGGCGACTGCTTAGGAAGAAAGAAAGAGGGAGAAATCAGCCAGCTGTACTTCGCGTAGGTTATGGGAATATTTTATTAGAGATATTTTCCTGTTTTCAGTCTTTTAATCCTGTTTATCCTATAGGAATGGCACTGTCTTTTTCCATGCAGCTAATTACCGGTCCACAAAACTGCGTGTGTATTACTGCGAATTGCCACGGTTTTACGATGTAGATTTTGCCCTTTGTGACTTTAAAGGGGTATTCACATCTCAGACATTTACATGTTATGTGTAGGATATGCCACAAATGTCTGCGTAGTAGCGCCTGTTCCCCACCGCCGTTTTCTTACCTGTCCCCGGTGTCCTGGTCCACGCCACTCTCCTTCTTCCTTCTCGGAGTCTAGCGTGCTCTCTCTCCACCGACGCTCTGCGTTGGATCCTAGTGCAATTCATTTCTCTCACCTGCCCCTATTATAAAAAGCCCTAGTTCTCTGCAATCATTGCCAGATCAATTTGGTTCCCTAATATTCCATAGTGTCCCTAGTGTATCTCTGCTATCTCGCTGCTGGATTCCCATGTATTAACCTCTGCTTATTTCTTGACCATCCGTGCCTGCCGCCAGCCCTGACTATTTGCTACGTTACCTGTGACGAACCTCTGCCGCCTGCCGCTCCCTTTTGCTACAATACAGTAACGAACCCCTGCAGCTTGCCCTGAGCATTTGTTGCCAGGCCACGCTACACCTGTTACGTCAACCATGGGGTTCCACTACAGCGAAGTCCAGATCTCTCTACAGGAGTTAACGGGTGAAAACCAGGGTTTCCCTTAAACACTGCTCCCCGGAGTAGCCCCAAGTCAAATCCCTTGGTGACTAGGTGGGTTCACACTGCCCCCTGCTGGCCAAGTGACATTCAATTCCATGAGCTCAGTGACAACCTGGTAGGTGGGGTTTTTTAGTGGTCAGACATTTATTGTATAAATATGCCATAAATCTCTGCGATGGAAATACCCCTCTAAATTTGAACTTTGTTGAATGGAAGGACAGTCTCGTTTTCTTTTTATTATTCTCTTAGTAAAAGGTTTCTGGTTAATTTAGGTAATATTTCAGGTAGAGGCAATTAGCATCTAAACACTGTAAATATCTCTTAATTTTAATTAAAATGTAACTGGTAGACAATTGGTGGAATCATTCCTCGCCGTTTCCCTTGACTCGTTCCGCACAGCATGATGCATCTTTCACATGCAATTAAAAAGCTTTAAATGTTTTGCTGGCTCAGCCAGATTACTAAACCGTGGTCTATGATATGATAATGGACTCGTGACAGGGGTCCCACCACTTTTGGGTTGTATAAACAAGTACATTAACATTAAGGTCTATAATTATTGGAATAGTTTTTTCTTCCAATGTGTCTTGTCCATTGTACTGAATGTATGTCGTTTTGATAGTTTTGCTGTTTTTCAAAATCTAGTGTCTATTATTAGAGATGACAATAGACATATGTTTGGATATAGCAGAATATTTTCCCCAAAATTAAATCAGTATTGAAACTTGATATAAATGTGGTCAAAAATTGTCACTCATACCCTAATGATTGGTACTTGTGGTACTACCATAGATTTGCCCACATGCAGAATAGCCATACAGAGTGATCCAGGTATTTGGTAATTGCTCCAGGTCCAGGGATAGATTAAACATTAGGCACTTATAAGGCCCATTTAAGTCATAACACAGCCGAATATTAGACTTTGTATTAGTGCTGCAACATCTGAAACTCCGTGGTTGTACTAAACCAAACTTAGATCACCATAATGTTCTATGGCAATCTGAGATTGGTACAGAAAAATCCTGGGGGTTTCGCATGTTGCAGCCAAAATACAGACCTTTTTATATGGTTGTGTTAGGGCTGTCTGAAAAAGTCGGAGACACCCTCTATTAATTTTTTTTTTTACAACCGACCTTCATGTTTATATGGATATGTTATGATATATATATATATATATATATATCCTGTGCAATACTAGATATTTCCTAAGCATTGAGCAGATTATTACTGGGCAAAGCACAGTCATTATTAGGCGGAGCTCGCCCTCTAGTGGTAATAAATTAAAATTACTTTTACAAGGAATATATTAGCTTAAAATCTTTTTTTTATAACAATGTTTAAATTAAAAATGCAGTTTTTTTTAATAAGTCTACATTGCGGCCAGTGTAAATTTGACCACACTTTTCCTCACTTGGCCTCTCTCCCAAAAGGCAGTAAATATACTGTATGTTAGGTTATCTTCCAATCTGTAATATAGATTATCAACATGATATGTTATGTAGGCCGGTTACTTTGGTGGAATGCAAATAAACATTTGTTATGTACTTTATTATTATTATTATTATTATTATTATTATTATTATTATTATCATCATATAACTATTGACATCTCTGTCCACAGGGACTTTTAATTTAATAATAAAAATAAATATTAAACATATTCTCAATTACAATTTACAAGTATTTGATAAATAAGTAGTGGCCAAAAGACTATGAAGTTTCAAGGATTTTCAGGACGTCTGGAGACCAACCCATCAATTACAGATGTGGAAGTAAGGTAGTTGTGAAACATTGGCAACATGAATATTCAGTTATTACTCACCACTATTATCCAGCTCTGTTCACATTTGCAGTGGCCATACACAAGTGTGGAAAAGATGATCAGCTCACCACTTTTTAGATTCAATTCCATGCATGGAACAGAGCCTCCGCGCACTCAGTGATCATCCAGAAAGAAAAAAAGATCCAGCACTTGCTTTGCCCATAAAGCATAGCCTTTATTCCAGGAGCATTCAAAAGACATCCATCTGTAACTTGCTTATGCGTTTCTCACTATGCGGTCCTTAGTCATAGCCAGGTTATGACTAAGGACCACATGGTCAAAAATCCATAAGCAAGTTACAGATGGATGTCGTTAAAAATAGAATCAAGGCTATGTTGTATGGGCAAAGCAAGTACTAGATCAATTGTAGAAAAAAGAACAATGGTGTACAATATTTTAAGGGATCCCTTGGTTGACTATGCTTTTCAATAGAGTTTTATAAAAGGGACACTCTTTTGGTATATGTCTGTTCCATAGAAGTCTATGAATAGGTTTGGTGTATGTGTTGGGAGCATATTTATACATGCACTGCAGTGACAACATAGCCTTTTTCTACTCTTTTGATAACCAGTATTTGCTGACACCTAGTGGTCTTGTAAATATATTGCATTACTTACCTTGTACTGTCCCTAAAGTCGACCATACATTAGGGATTTCTGACTTGTCGTTCATGGTTGGTCTGTGAAAGTTGTACTTCTGAATGACCACTCGAGCGATTTTTGCATTGATCTCTGGCTGCTCTGGGATGTAGATCTGTCGTTCAGCATGAATGATTTTGTAAGACTGCACCTGACAACACAGCAGATCAGCTTTTCCACAGGTGCATGTCTTCAGTTGGTGTATATCTCACTCGCTTGTGTCACGACAAGGTGCTGACAGTTGCTGGAAAATGGTCCAAGTCGCCCTTTTCAGCAGTCTAAAATCTCTAGTGTATGGCCAGCTTTAGTTACATTCTGTGTTATCGTGTAGAGCTGCATTCACAATTCTGCAAGCTTCACACCTAAAAAGCTGTACCTTGATCCATTGCTGTCTGCACAGACCTTGCTCTATGTAGTTTCATTTTGACAGCAGCCAGAGTAAAATTATCTAATGCTGGGAAAACCACCTGGCCAATGCATTACAAGCTCAATAAACCCCCCGTCGTGCAGTCGGACGTGTCATTACGTCCGGGTGCGGGGGGTGATGTTTGGAGCACGCTCACGCACTGAGTGAGCGCCATATCTTGCTGGTGTCGGCTGTACTTTACAGCGGACAGCCGGGAGGAGCGATCGCGCTGTTCCTGGCTATTTAACCACTCAAATGCTGCAGTCAAACCGTAGCATCTGAGGCGTTGAAAAGAGGGGAGTGGCCCCCTCCGACAGCTCATCATCCCCCACCCGCAGTGAGATCGGGGGGTGACGATGGTTGTTATGGCTCTGTTAAGCCCTGCCTGTGGCTTAACAGATGCCTGTAAAAATGATGATATACTGCAATACGTTATCTAACGATCGCTGGTTCAAGTCCCCTAGGGGGGTTAATAAAGGGTGTGAAAAAGTTTTTAGTAGTGAAAAAAATTAAATATAATTTTTTTTTTAAAAAAACCTTTTCCCATTTCCCCCCTAATATAATATAAAAAAATAAAAAAGTAAACAAAATTGGTATCGCTGCGTCTCTAAAAGTCTGAACTATTAGGGTATGTGCACACGGCCAAATTTCAGACGTATACGAGGCGTATTTTGCCTCGTTTTACGTCTGGAAATACGTCTCAAATACGTTGTCAAACATCTGCCCATTACTTTCTATGGGTAGAACGCTGTATTGTCCACACGACGCGTAATTTTACGCGTCGTACGGCAATTACGATGCGTAAAATTACGCCTCGTAAAAAGAAGTGCTGACTACGTGTGAACATACGCTAAGGGTATGTGCACACGTAGTGACCAAAAACGTCTGAAAATCCAGAGCTGTTTTCAAGGGAAAACAGACACTGCTTTTCAGACGTTTTTTGACCAACTCGCATTTTTCGTGGCGTTTTTCGCGCCGTTTTCGCGGCGTTTTTTACGTCCGTTTTTGGAGCTGTTTTCATTGGAGTCTATGAGAAAACAGCTCCAAAAACGTCCAAAGGGTATGTTCACACGCTGAGCCAAAAACGTCTGAAAATACGGAGCTGTTTTCAAGGGAAAACAGCACCTGATTTTCAGACATTTTTTGAGCAACTCACGTTTTTCACGGCGTTTTTCGGGCCGTTTTCGCGGCGTTTCCGTGCCGTTTTTTCGGCCATTTTTGGAGCTGTTATCAATAGAGTCTATGAGAAAACAGCTCCAAAAACGTCCCAAGAAGTGTCCTGCACTTCTTTTGACGAGGCTGTAATTTTACGCGTCGTCTTTTGACAGCTGTCAAATGACGACGCGTAAATTACAGGTCGTCTGCACAGTACTTCGGCAAACCCATTCAAATGAATGGGCAGATGTTTGCCGACGTATTGCAGCCGTATATTCAGACGTAAAACGAGGCATAATACGCCTCGTTTACGTCTGAAAATAGGTCGTGTGAACCCAGCCTTAGAAGTGTCCTGCACTTCTTTTGACGAGGCTGTATTTTTACGCGTCGTCGTTTGACAGCTGTCAAACGACGACGCGTAAATAACAGGTCGTCTGCACAGTACGTCGGCAAACCCATTCAAATGAATGCGCAGATGTTTGCCGACATATTGTAGCCCTATTTTCAGACGTAAAACGAGGCATAATACGCCTCGTTTACGTCTGAAAATAGGTCGTGTGAACCCAGCCTAACAATATAGCATTATTTAATGCGCACAGTGAACGGCGTAAAAAATAAAAAATGTAAAACGCCAAAATCGCTGTTTTTTTGGTCAACTTAGCTCTCAAGATTTTTTTTATAAAAAGTAATCAAAAAGTTATACGTACCAAAAAATCATACCGATAAAAACTACAGCTCGCCCCGCAAAAAAAAAGCCCTCACACCGCTCAATCGGTGAAAAAATAAAAAAGTTATGGCTCTCAGAATGTGGCGACACAAAACATTTTTTTTAACAAAACGTTTATTAGCAATAAAAGTAGTAAAATATAAAAAAACCTATATAAATTTGGTATCACAGTAATCGTATTGAGCCACAGAATAAAGATAAGTTGTTGTTTTTACCGCACGGTGAAAGCCGTAAAAACGAAACCAAAAAAAAACAATTGAGGAATCGCAATTTTTTCCAACTTCAGCCTGCAAAGAATATTTTTTCAGTTTCCCAGTACATTATATGCAACTATAAATGGTACCAAAAGAAACGACATCTCCTCCCGCAAAACATAAGCCCTCACACCGCTCTATTGACGGAAAAATAAAAAAGTCATGGCTTTTGGAATGCGGGGAGTGAAAAACGAAAATTAAAAATAAAAAAATGGCTTTGTCCCGAAGCGGTTAATACACCACAACGTAAATGTACGTGATGGATTGTTTCACATTGAGGCACCATGACGTACAGTTATATCACAATGATCACGCAGGCACAGGAGCTGTAATTTACAACCAGGCTTTCACTGCAATGGCCAGGATTAGAGAAACATCTGATCCTGGCCATTTAACCCCTACGATGCTGTGGTCAATAGCGACATCTAAGGTGTTTGATAGTTGGAAGGGGCTCCCCCTGTCATCCCATTGGCACCCTGCGATGCCAGCCCAGCACTGTACTCTGTCAGTCCCATAGACTTAGAATGGAACTTGACCGCAGCTCCGATTGTGCTGTGAGGGAAAATGGGGACTCAGAACCCCCGTTCTAGTAATCATGGGCATTGTCAGCAATTGTCGATCTTGGACACTAACAAAGGGGTTTGTACATCCCGCCGTACATTTACTGTGCTGTGATGACGCAGGCTCAAGACTTGAGCCTGGCTATCACTTGTCGGTGCCAGCTGTATTGTACAGCCAACATCTCGCTCTAATGGCCAGAATCAGAGAACTCTGCTCCCGGCCATTTAACCCCTTCAGGACACAGCCTGTTTTATGGGAAAAAAAAAATCAGATCTGACATGTGTTATTTTATGTGGTAATAACTTGGGAATGCTCTTACCTATCCAAGCGATTTTGACATTGTTTTCTCGTGACACATTGGATCTTATGTTACTGGTAAAATTTGGTCGATAAATTCAGTATTTATTTGTGAAAAACACAAAAATTTTGCAAAAATTAGCATTTTTCTAAATTTAAATATATCTGCTTGTAAAACAGATCGTAATACTACACAAAATAGTTACTAGTTAACATTTCCGATATGTTTACTTTATGTTTGCATAATTTTTTGAACCTCTTTTTATTTTTCTAGGACGTTACAAGGCTTCTAACTTTAGCAGCAATTTCTCACATTTTCAAGAAAATTTCAAAAGGCCATTTTTTTCAGGGACCGGTTCAGTTTTGAAGTGGCTTTGAGGGCCTTATTTCTTAGAAAGTCCCAAAAAAATCACCCCATTTTAAAAACTGCAACTGCACCCCTCAAAGTATTCAAAACAGCATTCAGAAAGTTTCATAACCCTTTAGGCGTTTCACAGGTATTAAAGCCATGTAGAGGGGAAATTTACAACTTTCAATATTTTTTTTGTCAAAATTCATTTGTAATACTTCCTTTTTTTTGTAGAAGGTTTTACCAGAGAAACGCAACTCAACATTTATTGCTCAGAATCTGCAGTTTTAGAAATATCCCACGTGTCGTGTTTGCAATGCCCTGGAGGGATCAATACAGTGGAAAACACTCCCAAAAGTGACCCCATTTTGAAAATTAAAACCCCTCAAGAAATGTTTCTAGGGGTATAATTAGCATTTTGACCCCACATGTTTTTTGCAGAATTTAGTGGAATTAGGCCATGAAAATGAATATCAATATTTTTTTCCACTAAAATGTTGTTGTTTTTTCATTTCATTCAAAAAGCACCCCGACATTTGTAAAACAATTTCTCCACAGTACGGCAACACCCCATATGTGGTCATAATTATTATTTTTTTCATTAGAAATTCATTAACCCTTTCAGGACTGATCCATTTTTTGCTTTTTCATTTTAGTTTTTCACTCCCCGTTTTCCAAGAGCCATAACTTTTTTTATTTTTCCATCAATAGAGAGGTGTGAGGGCTTATTTTTTGAGGGAGGAGTTGTATTAAAACCATTTAAAGTACCATATAATGTACTTGGAAGCTGAAAATAAAATTCTTTGCAGGCTGAAATTAGAAAAAACTTTTTTTTTGGGGTTTAGTTTTTACGACTTTCACCGTGCTGTAAAAATGACAACTTAACTTTATTCTGCGGCTCGATACAATTAATGTGATACCAAATTTATATAGTTTTTTATATTTTACTACTTTTACAAAGAAAAAACTATTTGTTAAAAAAAAGAAATTGTTTTGTTTCACCACATTTCGAGAGCCATCATTTTTTATTTTTTTTATCGATTGAGCGTTTTAATGGCTTATTTTTGGCGGGACAAGCTTTAGTTTTTATTGGTAAAATTTTTTGGTACATACAACCTTTTTGATCACTTTTTCGTAAAAAAAAATTTCAAAGCTATTGTGACCAAAAAACAGTAATTTAGGCGTTTTAAATTCTTGACGTCCAGCCAGGACGCGATGTCTATTCACAATCCCGACACTTCGGTAAAGTTCGTGTGGGACTTAATCGCTGCACAGCGTGATCTCGCGAGATCACGCTACTGCTGTCATTCATAGCGTGATCTCGCGAGATCACACTGTGCAGTGATTAAGTCCCACACAAACTTTACCCAAGTGAAGTTAATGTGTGTGTATGTGACAGCACAGCATGATCTCGCTAGATCACGCTGTGCTGAGTATGACTGGAGAGAAGTGTACGAGGCTGATTGGTCAGCATCATACACTCCTCTTTACAACGCCCACTTGGTCAAAAGCTAAAAATGCCCAGTTGGGCATTAAGAAAGTAATTAGCATAAATTGAAAATTGCTCATAACTTCCTAAAAAAATTATAGTTTTTAAAAATAAAAAACAGTGTTGTTATCTACATTGCAACGCCGATCACATTATGTAGGAGATAGGGCACTTATAATCTGGTGACAGAGCCTCTTTAAGATGATAGCGTACCTTTAAAGCTAGTTTGATGATAATGCCGAGCCCTATTAGAATACATAGTATAGCAACTTCAAGCAACAATGTGCTGACCTCTGAATGGCCGGGTACGGGAGCTGCTGAGCCTATTTACGGACGTAATTCGGGCGTTTTTGCCCCGAATTACGTCTGAAAATAGCGCCTCAATAGCGCTGACAAACATCTGCCCATTGAAAGCAATGGGCAGACGTTTGTCTGTTCACACGAGGCGTATATTTACGCGCCGCTGTCAAATGACGGCGCGTAAATAGACGCCCGCGTAGAAGAAGTGACCTGTCACTTCTTTGGCCGTAATTGGAGCCGCTATTCATTGACTCCAATGAATAGCAGCGCTAATTACGGCCGTAATTGACGCGGCGTTCAAGCGCCTGCACATGCCGGTACGGCTGAAATTACGGGGATGTTTTCAGGCTGAAACATCCCCGTAATTTCAGCCGTTACGGACCCCCGCCGTGTGAACATACCCTCACTGAATAAGTGTTCAAGCTCAACCCTATAGATAGCCCATCTCCTTAAACCTGCTCATGCCAAGTTAAAATGATCTGAAAAATGTCACTGTGAAAATAAGAGACACTATTTAACTGAATGCCTATCAAGACTATATGATAAACTGATATTAGTTCTTATTCAAAACATGGTGACATAAGCTCTTTAACCATTTCAATGCCAAGGACGTATGTTATACATCATGACTCTAAATGCTTGCCATGACCAGAATATAAGGGCTATATAAGATATGGAAAAAAGATTTTGTTTAACGTTGATGAGCAGGAGGGGGGTGATACATAACATTCTTCATTTTATCAACCCCTCCCCCTTTATCAATCAAAGAGGATATATACAGTATGTGCTATCTGGATCACAAATATTTTTGGTCTCCTCAGTTTTGATGATTTTAAGAAGATATGTGTATATATACATTGGCATACGCTCAAGCATCTTGTACTTTTATTTAAAGGAGGCATTATGCATCTAAGGTTCTAATTGGGTCAGACATTTAGGGTATGTTCACACGCACTAATTACGGACGTAATTCGGGCGTTTTTGCCCCGAATTACGTCCGAAAATAGCCCCTCAATAGCGCTGACAAACATCTGCCCATTGAAAGCAATGGGCAGACGTTTGTCTGTTCACACGAGGCGTAATTTACGCGCCGCTGTCAAATGACGGCGCGTAAATAGACGCCCGCGTCAAAGAAGTGACCTGTCACTTCTTTGGCAGTAATTGGAGCCGTTATTCATTGACTCCAATGAATAGCAGCGCCAATTACGTCCGTAATGGACGCGGCGTTCAAGCGCCTGCACATGCCGTTACGGCTGAAATTACAGGGATGTTTTCAGGCTGAAACATCCCCGTAATTTCAGCCGTTACAGACGCCCTCGTGTGAACATACCCTCAGCCATAAACTCAAATCTGTGTGCTTGTTTTTTTATTACAAAATGCTACGCTTTCATGCAAAATTGTATGAAGGTGCCCATGCCATGAGTATAAAGTGCTGGGTGGCATTTTCAATGGACCAGGTGTCTATTTTCAGAAAATAAATGGGTAAAGGGGATATAATATGATTTTTTTTCATTTTATAATGAAGGTCTTATTTGTGTGCATTAAGAGTGGGAAAATTGTCCCGCAGTAAAAGAGGACCTGTTAGCTCTACTTTACTATTTTAGCAAATACTTATATTCCCCACAAAGTAACAATTCACAAGCACCTTTTCTTAGAATGCTGCATTGTGCCACTTCTCTGTTATTCTGCCTGGAAATGTATTATTCAATTAACAACGGGGTGTTACAATTCCCCTTGTCAAAGGGGCTGTCCATACACACTTTGTCACTGTCCAAACAGTGGTAACAATGTCAGATTGTGTAGGGACACACCCAATGGACAAAAGCAAATGGTAATGTCCAGTAATCAACTTAATCATACATTTCCAGGAGGAATAACAGAGGAACGGCACATTGCAAAATTCCAAGCCAAGATGCTCCAGAATTGTCATTTCATAGAGAATACAAGTATTTATGAAAACAGACATGTCAGGAGAGTTGACAGGTCCTCTTTAAAGATAAACTTGCATAATGAATTACAAGATAGCTATCAATTAAGGGAGGATAATGCATCGGTTTTGTTTGCGTTGTAAAAATAGGAAATATTTTTTTTTTTCTTGCTTTTATTTACAATAGTTTTTTTAACCCCTTGAGTACCCAGCTCATTTTGGCCTTGAGGACCAGACCCATGTGTCACTTTATGTGGTAATAACTCTGGAATGTTTTTACCTATCCAATTGATTCTGAGATTGTTTTCTCGTGACATATCATATTGTACTTTAGGTTAGCGCAAAAATTTGGTCGATAAATTAATTGCTTATTTGTGAAAACCACCAAAATGTAGAGAAAATATGAAGAAATTATGATTTTTCCAATTTTAAATGTATCTGCTTGTAAAACAGATAGTAATACCACACAAAATAGTTACTAATTATCATTTCCCATAAGTCTACTTTATGTTTGCATAGTTTTTTGAACATCCTTTTATTTTTCTAGGACGTTACAAGGCTTAGAACTTTAGCAGCAATTTCTCATATTTTTAAGAAAATTTAAAAAAGCTATTTTTTCAGGGACGAGTTCAGTTCTGAAGGGGTTTTGAGTGCCCTATATATTAGAAATCCCCATAAAACAGCCCATTTTGAAAACTGCACCCCTCAAAGTATCCAAAACAGCATTCAGAAAGTGTTTCAACCCTATAGGCGTTTTACAGGAATTGAAGGAAAGTAGAGCTGAAATTTTCAAATTTCATTTTTTTTTTTACAAAATTCATATGTAATACATTTTTTTCTATACCACAGAAGGTTTTACCTGAGAAACACAACTCAATATTTATTGCCCAGATTCTGCAGTTTTTAGAAATATACCACATGTGGCCCTAGTGTGCTAATGGACTGAAACACAGGCCTCAGAAGCAAAGGAGCATCTAGTGGATTTTGGGGCCTCCTTTTTTCAGAATATATTTTAGGCACCATGTCAGGTTTGAAGAGGTCTTGTGGTGCCAAAACAGTGGAAACCCCCAAAAGTGACCCCCATTTTTTTAAACTACACCCCTCAGGGAATTTATCTAGGGGTATAGTTAGCATTTTGACCCCACAGGTATTTTGCTATATTTTCTGGAGTTAGTCTGTGAAAATGAAAATCTACTTTTTTCTGGAAAAACGTAAAAATTTCAAATTTTTGCAAGAAATAAAAGAGAGAAAGCACCCCAACATTTGTAAAGCAATTTCTCGCGATTACAGAAATACCCCATATGTGGTAATAAACTGCTGTTTGGACCCACAGCAGGGCTCAGAAGGGAAGGACCCCCATTTGGATTTTGGAGCTCTGATTTTACTGGAATGGTTTTCGGTGCCGTGTCACGTTTGCAACGCCCTGGAGGGACATAAACAGTGGAATCCCCCCAAAAGTGACCCCATTTTTGAAACTATACCCCTCAAGGAATTTTTCTAGTGGTATAGTTAGCATTTTGACCCCACAGGTTTTTTGCTGAATTTATTGGAATTAGTCTGTGAAGATGAAAAGAGACTTTTTTTTGGGAAAAAAAACTGAATTTTCTAATTTTTATAAGGAATAAAGGAGAAAAAGCACCTCAACATTTGTAAAGCAATTTCTCCTCATTACGGTAATACCCCATATTTGGTAATAAACTGCTGTTTGGACCCACGGCAGGGCTCAGAAGGGACGGAGCACCATTTGGATTTTGCAGCTCAGATTTTGCTGAATTGGTTTCTGGGGGCCATGTCGCATTTACAGAGTTCCTGAAGTACCAGTACATTAGAAATTCCCCAGATGTGATCCCAATTTGGAGACTATACCCCTGAAAGAATTAAATTAGAGGTGTAGTGAGCATTTTGAGCCCTCAGGTGTTTTATAGATTTTATTAGAATTGGTCCGTGAAAATTAAAAATATTTTTTTTTCCAATAACCTGTAGATTTAGCTCAGAATTTTTCATTTCCACAAGGAATACAGGAGAAAAGACACCCCAAAATGTGTTACACAATTTCTCCTGAGTACGGAAATACCCCATATGTGGTTGTAAACGGCTATTTGGACATACGGCAAGGGTTTAAACGGAAAAATTGCAATTTCGTTTTTGCATTGGAGATTTTACAAAATTTGTTTTTGACGCCATGTTGCATTGCGCTGAGGTACCAGTACAGTGAAAACTCCCGAGAAGTGACCCCATTTAGGAAACTACACCCCTCAAGGAATTCATCTAGAAGTGTAGTGAGCATTTTGACCCCCAAAGGTTTTGCAGAAATTAGTGCACAGTGGATGATGCAGATTGAAAATTGCCATTTTCCACAGATATGCTATTTCAGTGCCCAATGTGTTGGGCCCAGCTTGTACCACTGGAGACATACGCCCAATAAATTGTTAAGCGGTTCTCCAGAGTACGGTAATACCCCATATGTGGTCATAAACTGCTGTTTGGGCACACTGCCTGGCCCAGAAGGAGCGCCATTTGGCTTTTGGAGCGCAGATTTTGCTTGGTAGTAGTTTTGTTTAGTGTTTTACTGGTGTTTCAGTTTATAATGTGGGGGTATATGTAAGCTGTGTGGAGTACATCAGGGTATATGTAAGCTGGGCGGAGTACATCAGGGTATATGTAAGCTGGGCGGAGTACATCAGGGTATATGTAAGCTGGGCGGAGTACATCAGGGTATATGTAAGCTGGGCGGAGTTCATCAGGGTATATGTTAGCTGGGCGGAGTGTATCAGTGTATATGTAAACTGTGCGGAGTACATCAGGGTATATGTAAGCTATGTGGAGTACATCAGGGTATATGTAAGCTATGTGGAGTACATCAGGGTATATGTAAGCTGGGCGGAGTGCAACAGGTCATAATAGGATGATGTAATAATGGGGAAAATGAATAATAAAATGATCCATGGATAGTGACGTACGCTTTGAACCAATCCTTTATGCACAGGCCGGATTATTGGGTGCAGGAGTCGCACTTCTAAAGGGTGTCTGTGGTATTGTACAAAACATCCGCACTCCAGTATTGCCTAATCTTTGACTTCTTCACTAGCCCCATATGTAGCATAGACCCCAAAATGTCATAGTTTCCGCTGCATTTACAGGGTCTACCAGTGGGGGCTGCAAATGATGACGTGGGGTTTTAGGTGAAGAACTGCTGCACATATAAATTAGTCTGGGCCGTCGTTTTGCATTATTGCGTTCCAAGAGTCATAACTTTTTATTTTTCTGTTGACGAGCTACGTGAGTGCTTGATTTTCATGGGACGAGCTGTCGTTTTTATTAGTATCATTTTGGGGTACATGCGATAATTTGATCAGTTTTTATTCCATTTTTTGTGAGGTGAGGAGACCAAAAAACAGAAATTCTTTCATTATTTTTTTTATCATTTTTTACCGGTGTTCTCTGTGCAGCATAAACAACATGTTTATTTTATTCTGCGGTTTCATACGATTATGGCAATACCAAATTTATATAGTTTTTATATGTTTTACTACTTTTACAAAATAAAAACACTTTTTTCTAAATAAAATGTTTTAATGTCACCATGTCCTGAGAGCCATAACTTTTTTATTTTTTTGTCGACAGAGCTTTGTGAGGGCTTGTTTTTTGCGTGACACACTGTAGTTTTTATTGGTACCATGTTTGGCTACGCGCGACTTTTTGATCACTTTTTATTCCATTTTTTTGGAAACAACGTGACCAAAAAAGGAAATTCTGCCATTGTTTTTTATGGTATTTTTTTTACGGTGTTCACCGTGCGGGATAAATAATATGATATTTTTTTAGGTCAGGCCAATACGAACGCGGCAATACCTATTATGTCTAGTTTTTGTCTTTTTTTTCATTTTTTTTCTAATTATAAATGGCTTTATCAGGGAAACAAGGCGATTATTGTTTTTATTACGTAAAACTTTTATTTATTTATTTATCTAAAACTTTTTTTTTTACTTTTTTTCACTTTTTATTTTACACATACTAGGGGACTGGAAGATCTGATCTTCTGATCCCCTGTACAATGCACTGCACTACTTCTGCATGTACTTGTGTAGTGCAGTGTATTGTAACTGTCACTTTACAACTGACAGTTGAGCCTATTACATCCTGCCTTGGGCAGGACCTAATAGGCTCACGTACCTGGCAACCAGGAAGCCGTTGCTAGGCTTCCTGGTTGCCATTGCAACCATCAGAACGCCGCGATTTTTCGCGGGGGTGGGGCAATGGGGTGCAGAGGGAGCCCCCTCCCTCTGTATCAATCACTTAAATGCCGCTGTCGCTATTGACAGCAGCATTTAAGGGGTTAAACTACAGCGATCGGAGAGGACAGTGATCGCTGTAGTTGCAGTGGGATGTCGGCTGTATATTACAGCCGACATCCGATGAAAATGGAGCGAGCACAGCTCCTGTGCCCGCTTCATCCTCAGGGCGTTACTGTACGCCCATTTTCGGGAAGGGTTTAATAAAAATAGTGTTTTGTTTTTTTTACACTGCTTTCTCTGATCTCCTCACGGATCTCACAGAAATGAGGAGATCAGAGAAAGTGACAGGAGCTTTCTCCTGCAGACGACGTCACAGACGGCTGTGATTGGTCAGTCTTTAGAGACTGACCAATCACAGCAATCGTCGGCATTGGGGACTGCTAATTGGTCCCAAGGCCGGTAGCAGAGACGGTTAGCTGTCAATGACAGCTGCCACCGCTGTTATATCACTATGTGATTTCACATAGTGACAGTTTATTCCTTCTCCGCAATAGTACGGCGAAGGTACGCTGCAATAAGAGGCCAGCGACGTACTATTGTGGCGAAGGTACGCAAGGGGTTAAAGAAAAAAAAATTACAGAAATAGCAAAGCAGAGTTTGTTATTTAACCCTGATATTGAAATGTTTTGTGGTTTTCTTCAGAACTGCTTCCTACTAGTGCACAAAACATCTAGTTAAATGGAAATGTTATCTCTGCTATAACCGTACATGGATTTATGTGTCTGTTGCCATGACTGTAAGCTACACCATTTACAAATCTATACTTATTGTGTTTTCACAGGTACAAACCTTAGTTCTGATGGGGGACATAGGAACAAAGCGCTCAACACTTGTCTCCAGGCTGCCAATATTTAGACGCACTTTAAGCCGGAGACAAGACTCCTTGCCTTCCTCACCTTCTTCCAATAATACCAGTGGACTGCACAGTTCTTCCCCTTCTAGCACCAATTCTAGCTCCGGTAGTACTGGAAAACGGCGAAGTATCTTTCGCACTCCATCTTTAAGTTTTCATTATAAAAAAGAGAATGCTCAAAAATATGAATGTAGTCAAGAAACAAATAATACTGAGGCAGCCCAAAATACACTGAAGAATCTTAATGTGGAAGAGCAGTCTAATGTCAAATTAAAGGGCTCCACGAGTATTCCTGGCTTATGTAGAAAAAAAATCACAAGATCTTTTACTGAAAACTTTGAAGGAAAGAAGGTACATTCAACTCATAAAAATGTGTTCACAAACTGTTTGGGTAACCGTGAAGGAGATGACTCAGGATTTATAGAGGATCAAACCCGGCGCTCTGTTAAACATTCCTCAAGGAAACTTCTTCCTAGGTCATTTTCATCCCATTACAGGTTCTCCAAACATGGATCTCCGTGCCCAACACCTTCACCAACACAAACATCCGGATGTAAAGAAGAAGTTCACACTCATATCGAAACAAGTTCTTTACTTGCCAAGACTGTACAACATGACACAATTGAAGTAACAGATTATATAGAACACTCATTGCAGTCACCCCTTGTTTCAACCGATCATACAACTGCTCCGCAAACACCATCAGACTTCACCTTTATGGATGATTCGGCCTCTGAAGCTGATTCTCTGCCAAACAGTACAAATCAGCATTCCAGCAAACAGCATTTTTGCAATCCGGTTTCAACCTCACAAAATGTTGTCGCCCCAATATCCATTACTACACACAAAAAACATGATATAGAAGTAGTGGAAGACAACTCCCAATGTGATGGTTTGTCCCTTACAAAACCCAAAGTGGAGGCAGTTGTGAAGAGATCGGAGTCAAACTCGTCTCTTGTATGTTCGAAACAACTGTTACCTATTTGTGAACTGTCTTCTAGCAATGCTTATAATATTATAAATGGTACCCGGGAACAACCTATAGACAAGCCAGTGTTTCAAAATGGAGAGCACTCCTACTCCACACAAACTTTTCCAAAGAGATCTGAGCCAGCAGTATATCATCAACACTGTGCAACATCCACTATGACAAATCATCATTCATTGCAAGAAACAAATGGAATTGCTTCTTTCGAGACACAGTCTGCTGTGACTCAGCATGGTCATTCTAGAGGTATAGTATCCAGACTTATTTATTTCCAATTGCTTATGTAGCACCAACATATTCAGCAGTGTTGTACAGAGATTGTCACCATTCACACCAGTCCCCGTCCCCAATGAGTCTCACAATCTAATTTGCCTATATATATTGAATGTAGGAAGAAACCAGAGTTTCTGGACAGGGAGAAAATCCATACTCCATGCAAATTATGTCTTTGATCAGGTTTAAAGCCAGGCCCCTACTGCTACAAGGCAATAGTGCTAAAAACTGAGCCTCCACGTTGACAACATTTTCTTTACCTAGCTCCAAACTTAAAAAAGAAGGTAGAAAGATGTGAAAAAGTAATGGAAGGGAGGATAATTGGGTAAGGGGGTTCACCCACTACACCCCAGATGATTGACTACACCTAGAGAAAGGTTATCACTCTAGTTATGAAACTTACATGACCACATTGTTAAACCGCATGGTAATGTTCAAAGGCGTAACTAGAATTAATCTGACCCATCGCAATAATCTAGTGAGCGGAAACGTAAACATTATGAGTAGCAATATTTAAAGGTATAGAAAGTATTGCCATATACTCTGTCAGAGAACCCACACACAACCCAAGATAGCAGAAAGCCACTAACCCACAAAATGGAACAATGTTTTGTGTCCCCTCAACCCTTGGGCCTCATAAAGGTTGATATGGCTGCTACGGCTGTAGTCACGCCCATGGTGATGTTATATCCATAGTGATATCTCACGTCACTGTGGTTCTTATGTCAGGATAATGAAGTGGAATTGGAAGTATTTTAGAAAGTTTATTACTTTTATATTTTAGGTCTTATAAACCCCTTTAAGGTGTAATTGTGCTATTTTTAAGCCTTGGATGATTATACTTGTGTACTGATGTTTCTTTTTACAAGGCATTTGAATTATCACACTTTTTCATTGGTATACCTTCATCTAAAGTTAGTTAAAATTGAATTAAATGGCAGAGGAAATAACTGTGCCTTCTAAGTAATAAATCCTTTATGTAAATAACGAATACACCAAGCTAATAAAATATACATAGAACCGACGGTTCAAAGTTCTCCCCTTCCCAAACTATTATGTATGAGCAGCATCACAATTCTTTCAACTTGAGCAAAAGCATCTATTTTAATTAAATTTTTCACATTTTATAATACCCACTAATAATTTCTACCCTATGGCAATCTAAAATTGTCATAAAATGCCAGTATTGTCTGTAATTAGAATACCAAACGGGTTTTCAGTCCTAATTAGATATAAACCTGGTGAATTTTTGATATTTAGTTCCACAGATAATATGCCAAGATGGTTTATCAACCTGTCAAATTTATGCTTAGCTGATACTTATCTAGTTCATATATCAAAAGATAATTAAATGATATTTAGCATTGTTCTTGGGTCTCTATTTTGCACGTTGCAACAATATATACAAGTATGTTTCTATGCTTAATCTCTTTGTATTTTGATGATAAATATAGTGTTGCCTCTGTTCAGTCATATCCATGATCAGGGCCATCATTAGGGCAATATAGTTGGTACTGCTGTCAGGAAACCAGTATAATAAGTCCAAAAAGGGTCTGATCCTTACCTCCTAAAGAGTGACAGTGCACAGACACCTATCAGTCTTCTCTTTCTTCATTCTACAGGGACCAATCAAATATATGGTATGAATACCATAATCTTTATCCTGGAAACGCATTATGTTATCCTGCCAAGTGTTTACTAAAAGTAAACCATATGGTTCAAGATGGACTTGTGGGAGATGTGGGTGCTTAAAGTTCCTTGAGCTTTTGTCTGTATAACAAATGCTGGGGAGCCACAAGCAAAGGGTCCGTCTTCTTATGTTGATTTCTATTTAAAGAGGCTCTGTCACCAGATTTTGCAACCCCTATCTGCTATTGCAGCAGATAGGCGCTGCAATGTAGATTACAGTAACGTTTTTATTTTTAAAAAACGAGCATTTTTGGCCAAGTTATGACCATTTTTTAATTTATGCAAATGAGGCTTGCAAAAGTCCAAGTGGGCGTGTTTAAAGTAAAAGTCCAACTGGGCGTGTATTATGTGCGTACATCTGGGCGTTTTTACTACTTTTACTATCTGGGCGTTCTGACGAGAAGTATCATCCACTTCTATTCAGAACGCCCAGCTTCTGGCAGTGCAGACACAGCCGTGTTCTCGAGAGATCACTCTGTGACGTCACTCACAGGTCCTGCATCGTGTCGGACGAGTGAGGACACATTGGCACCAGAGGCTACAGTTGATTCAGCAGCAGCATCAGCGTTTGCAGGTAAGTAGCTACATCGACTTACCTGCAAACGCCGATGCTGCTGCAGAATCAACTGTAGCCTCTGGTGCCGATGTGTCCTCGCTCGTCCGACACGATGCAGGACCTGTGAGTGACGTCACAGCGTGATCTCTCGAGAACACGCTCTGTGTCTGCACTGCCAGAAGCTGGGCGTTCTGAAGAGAAGTGGATGATACTTCTCGTCAGAACGCCCAGCTAGTAAAAGTAGTAAAAACGCCCCGATGTACGCACATAATACACGCCCAGTTGGACTTTTACTTTAAACACGCCCAGTTGGACTTTTGCAAGCCTCATTTGCATAAATACAAAAATGGTCATAACTTGGCCAAAAATGCTCGTTTTTTAAAAATAAAAAAGTTACTGTAATCTACATTGCAGCGCCGATCTGCTGCAATAGCAAATAGGGGTTGCAAAATCTGGTGACAGAACCTCTTTAAGAGGACCCGTCAACTCTACGTTGTGCTGTTTCTCTGGTATTCCACTGGGTGTTACCATTCCCTTTATCAAAAGGGTGTGTTCCTACATAGTCTGAGACTGTGACCACTGATTGGATAGTGTCAAACTGTGTAGTGACACACCCACAACTGGTAACACCCAGTTGTCAATATTTCCAAAACTTTCTAGGAAAAATAAAAGGAATCATACAACGCAGAGTTTTAAGAAAAGCTGCTCCAGAATTGGTATATTATGAGGAATACAAGTATTTACTAAAACAGACATTTCAGGGGAGCTGACAGCTCCTCTTTAAGCTGCTTCATACTTGGAGCTGAAAGCATGGACGTGGCTGTCTGTCTACTCACCTACTCATGCTTCGTCACATTGTACTGTAGATAAAAAGAAATGCTAATACTACACAAATATGACTGCATGTCTTTAGTTTGTTAATTTTTTATCTTATATGTAGCTATTGAATTTTTATTACCAATTAAAAGCCATAAACTAAATACATATTGATTTATTTAATTCTAGGGACAGGAAAGTAATTTTTTTCAAACAATAGAACCAATTGTATTTAATTTTAATAAATACTTCAATCTGTGTGTTCACAGTTAACTATGCCAGTAGTTTCAGCCCACACCGGGACGGGCGATATTCAGAAAGGCGTTTGCGATCATCCTCAGAGGGGACAGCAGGGGGCAGCAGGA
Organism: Rhinoderma darwinii; assembly: GCF_050947455.1. Classification (NCBI taxonomy): domain Eukaryota; kingdom Metazoa; phylum Chordata; class Amphibia; order Anura; family Rhinodermatidae; genus Rhinoderma; species Rhinoderma darwinii. The sequence goes on along the minus strand of NC_134687.1, from coordinate 191,808,970 downwards.
TGACTTTCAAACCAAAAGAGGGAAATTCAGAAGAAGGGTCGCATTTCCGAAAACAGAGAACAATCTCAACGTCTTCAAAAATGAATAGCATGGTAAGTGAAATATTTTTTTTTTTTTTATTGTATGATAATAACATTATTATTGTGACTACATAATGTTAGACCATTTTAAAATGATAGTTATCACATACTCAAGAGAATAAATTATTGAATCGATCTTCTGAAATCTCATCAGTCTACCCAACCAATAAAAAACAGAAATTTGCCTATTTTATTCAAGTTTGAGGATCACTAAAGTACAGTAAACCTCAAACATGTTAATTCAATCCATCCAAAGATTCCCGTTGACATGCGGATTATGAATTAATCCACATACAGTATTAGGGAGTCATGGAGTGGGTAAATTGATATGCACTTTTGTACGCTAAATAACAATTATTTTTTTTCCAATATATTTTTTATTATTGTTGAATTATACCAAAGTACTTTATGCTACATAACAGGAAAAAAATAGTGTAAAAATTAACATTATATTCCAACAAATTGTTATATAGAACAAACATTGTCCCCATAGGGATTTATTGACATTCAATCCCTGAGATCCCAGTGAAACAACTCAGAATAGCCGGTACATGGGGCAAACCGTCATGTGAACTCAGTGTTCACATGACGAGATCACACCAATGACAGCACTAAATTGGCCAATTACTTAATGTGAAAGAAAGTTTATTTAATAATCGGTAGTAAAGAGCCTCCCGACCCGCGCTATTCTGCCGTCCACAGGCTCTATTAGGGATAATAGACACAATTGAAGAGACTTTAATAAATAAACAATGTCCCCAATAAAACCCTAGAAACGATCACGTGGGAAAGGGAGAGAGAGAGAAAAGAAAAAAAAAAACACAAATTATGTAACCAGCCATTGATCCAGCCCTAGTGTTAAGGATCTGCCAGGCACAGCTTCTGTATCCATGCCCATAGGTAATCAGTCTGCACCTGGTTCTATGTCTGTGAGACTGACTCCATCTTCCACCACTCAGGATGGCAGGCTTAGGAGTGGGAGAGCCTATCACAGCCTGGCCAGACGGAGCTAGCTCCCGCCCTCTGTCTATTTATACCTGCCTTTCCTGTTCCTCCTTGCTTTGATTCTTCTCTGTTGGTTTCCTGGCCCTGCTGCAGCTTCTTGAACTACTTGTCCCTGCTTCGTATTGACCCAGGCTTACTGACTACTCTTCTGCTCCGCGTTTGGTACCTCGTACACTCCTGGTTTGACTCGGCTCGTTTACTACTATTGTTGCTCACTGTTTTGCCATGGGCAACTGCCCCGTTTCCCTTTGTTCTGTGTTTCCTTGTCTGGTTGTCTGTCGTGCACTTACTGAGTGTAGGAACCGTCGCCCAGTTGTACCCCGTCGCCTAGGGCGGGTCGTTGCAAGTAGGCAGGGACTGAGTGGCGGGTAGATTAGGGCTCACTTGTCTGTTTCCCTATCCCTGTCATTACATAATCACAAGCCATATACCTACTCTACCCTGGTCCCTCACACCACTATGGACCCCCTTGAGACCCTGGTTCAGCAAATGCATGGTCTCTCCCTACAGGTCCAGGCCCTGGCTCAGAGGGTCAACCAGCCTGATGCTACCATGGTAGTGCCCCTCACCTCACCTCTTGAACCCCACCTCAAGTTGCCTGACCGGTTCTCAGGGGACCGGAAGACTTTTCTCTCCTTTCGGGAGAGTTGTAGGCTCTATTTTCGTTTAAAGCCCCACTCCTCAGGTTCTGAGAGCCAGCGGGTGGGTATAATTATGTCCCGGCTCCAGGAAGGGCCCCAAGAATGGGCCTTCTCCTTGGCTCCTGACGCCCCTGAACTTTCCTCCGTTGATCTTTTCTTTTCTGCTCTCGGACTCATTTATGACGAGACTGACAGGACTGCCTTTGCCGAGAGTCAGCTGGTGACCTTACGTCAGGGTAAGAGACCTGTTGAGGAGTATTGCTCTGACTTTAGGAAGTGGTGCGTAGCTTCTCGGTGGAATGACCCTGCCTTAAGGTGCCAGTTTAGGTTGGGTCTGTCGAATGCCCTGAAAGACCTGCTAGTTAGCTATCCCTCTTCTGACTCCCTAGACCAGGTTATGGCTTTAGCGGTACGACTTGACCGACGTCTCAGGGAACGACAACGTGAAAGTTTATGTGTTTTCTCCTCTGACTCCCCCATGATGCCTCCCGAGGTTCCGTTGCTTCGTTCTTCCACGGAAAACTCGGAGGTACCTATGCAACTCGGGGCCTCCGTGTCCCCCCAACAACGTAGAGAGTTCCGCAGGAAGAATGGTCTCTGCTTCTATTGTGGGGATGACAAGCATCAAGTGAACACCTGTCCTAGGCGTAAGAATAAGCAGCCGGAAAACTTCCGCGCCTAAGTGATCATCAGGGAGGTCACTTGGGCGCACAGGTATTTCCCGTAAATATGAAATGTAATAAAATCTTGCTTCCCTTTCAGGTCTCTTTTGCTGGTAGGTCTGCTACCGGCAGTGCCTTCGTGGATTCAGGGTCGTCTGCTAATATCATGTCTGTGGAATTTTCTATGTCTCTAGCTATGCCTTTGATTGATTTGCCTAAAGCTGTCCCGGTAGTGGGTATTGACTCCACTCCTCTTGCTAATGGTTATTTTACACAGCATACCCCTGTTTTTGAACTCCTTGTTGGCTCCATGCATTTGGAGCAGTGCTCTGTACTGTTGATGCAGGGATTATCGTCCGATTTGGTTTTAGGCCTTCCCTGGTTGCAGTTGCATAATCCCACGTTTGACTGGAATACTGGAGATCTTACCAAATGGGGTAATGAATGCTTGACGTCATGTTTTTCTGTTAATTCTATTTCTCCCCTTGAGGAGGTGAACACGCTACCTGAGTTTGTTCAGGACTTTGCTGATGTTTTCTCTAAGGAGGCCTCCGAAGTGTTACCTCTTCATAGAGAATACGATTGCGCTATCGATTTGGTACCAGGAGCTAAGCTCCCTAAGGGTAGGATATTTAATCTCTCTTGTCCCGAACGTGAAGCCATGAGAGAGTATATCCAGGAATGCCTGGCCAAGGGTTACATTCGCCCCTCTACTTCTCCGGTAGGTGCTGGCTTCTTCTTCCTAGGGAAGAAGGATGGTGGTCTTAGGCCATGCATTGACTACCGTAACTTTAATAAGGTCACTGTAAGGAACCAGTATCCCCTTCCTTTGATTCCTGATCTCTTTAATCAGGTTCAGGGGGCCCAATGGTTCTCTAAGTTTGATCTACGGGGGGCGTATAACCTTATCCGCATCAAAGAGGGGGATGAGTGGAAGACTGCGTTTAACACGCCCGAAGGTCATTTCGAATACCTCGTCATGCCCTTTGGGTTGTGTAATGCTACCGCGGTCTTCCAGAATTTCATAAATGAGATTTTAAGCGATTACCTGGGGGTATTTCTTGTAGTGTACCTTGATGACATACTTGTGCTTTCCAAGGACTGGTCCTCCCACATTGAGCATGTCAGGAAGGTGCTCCAGGTCCTTCGGGAAAACAAACTGTTTGCGAAGACCGAAAAATGTGTGTTTGGGATGCAGGAGTGTCACGGACACTGGGTTTGTGGACCCACTAGGCCGCTCCGCCGTAGCGGGGAGGCAGCTGACCAGGTCACAGTCTATGCAACGGTAAAATGGCAGACAGTAATGCTTGGGTACCTGAATTAATCCGGGCGGTGGCTGTGGCTTCAGCACGGGTGGAGGCAGGTGCGGCAAGTGGCGCCAGACGTGGCGGGCAGTATCCGATGAGCGGTAGACACTTGACGTGGCAGATGGCACTTGACGTGGCAGATGGCACTTGACGTGGCAGAAGACACTTGACGTGGAAGATGGCACTTGACGTGGCAGATGGCACTTGACGTGGCATAAGACACTTGACGTGGCAGATGGCACTTGACGTGGCAGAAGACACTTGAACGCGGGTAGGCACAGGAACAATACGGAATACAGGAACGGTAACAGGGCACGGGTAACAGCTGGAACGGGAGACACTAAGGGACCATTTGCGAGACAGACTGGGAAAGACTAACAACGCTCAGGCAAGGATTTAGAAGGCCAGGGGCCTTCTTATAGACCAGGAAATCGTGGCAGTTGATAGTGATGACGATTTCCTAATTGCGCGCGGGACCCAGCCGGACGGAGCGGAAGTGACGCTGGCATCTCCTTGGAGGGAGACGGAGGCCAGCGCTCACAGATCCATGGCTGCGGGCGTCGGGAGGTGAGTAAGCCCGACGGCCCGCGGCCATGGGCGCTACAGTATCCCCCCTCTTACGCCCCTCTTCTTGGGGCCAGAGTGAGAGAGGAACTTTTTAATAATAGTAGGGGCACTGAGGTTCTCTTCTGGCTCCCAGGACCTCTCCTCAGGACCAAACCCTCTCCAGTCCACCAAATAGAAAGTCCTTCCTCCTACCCTCTTGCGGTCCAGGATCTCCTTTACCTCGAATACATCAGAAGGACCGCTGGGAGCAACTGTGGAACTAGAGGTCTTGCTGTAGCGGTTCAGGACCACTGGTTTCAGGAGGGACACATGGAAGGAGTTAGGGATTCTGAGGGTAGGGGGCAGCCGCAGCTTATAGGAAACAGGGTTAATTTGTTGCAGGATCTCGAAAGGACCAAGGAACCTGGGAGCAAACTTGTATGAAGGCACCCTCAAGCGAATGTTCCGAGAGGACAGCCAGACTTTAGTCCCAGGAAGATACTCTTCTCTTGGTATCTGCCTTACGCTTCATGCGATCTACCGCCAGCAAAATAGAGGACCGGGTCTGTTGCCAGATTTGCAGGAAGTCCCCATATGCAGAGACAGCAGCGGGTACCTGAGATGAAGTCGACACTGGAAGAGGAACTCTGGGATGTTGACTGTACACGATATGAAACGGAGTGGAGGTGGTGGACTCACTTGTGTGGTTATTATATGAAAACTCCGCCCATGGTAGAAGCTGTACCCAGTTATCGTGCTGTGAAGAGATGAAGTGGCGGAGATAATTCTCCATGATCTGGTTGTTCCTCTCAACTTGCCCATTGGACTGGGGGTGATAGGCAGAGGAAAAGTCCAAACTCACATCCAGGAGTTTACAGAGGGCTCTCCAGAACATGGAGGTAAACTGAACCCCCTGGTCGGACACAATGTGAAGAGGCAAGCCATGCAAGCGGAAGATGTGCTGAATGAAGGAACTTGCCAGTCGAGGAGCAGAGGGTAGGCCGGTCAGTGGGATAAAATGTGCCATCTTAGAGAACCGGTCCACCACCACCCAGATGGTGTTGCATCCTGCTGAGAGAGGAAGGTCCGTGACGAAGTCCATAGTGATGTGCTGCCAGGGGGCACTGGGTACAGGCAGGGGTTGAAGCAGGCCGGCAGGCTTGCTGTGAGTCACTTTGTTAGAGGCACACACCGTGCAAGCAGAGACAAAGTCCAGAACATCCTTAGGTAGCGTGGGCCACCAGAAGTGACGAGCGATCAGGTCTTGGGTTTTACGGACACCGGCGTGCCCAGCTAGTTTAGAACTGTGTCCCCAGCGGAGAATTATTTTTCTGTCAGCCAACCGAACAAAAGTTCTCCCCGGAGGGATATTTCTAAGCTGCAGAGGATTGGCGGTGACAACGCAGGATGGGTCTATGATCGTCTGAAGGGACTCCACCGTGTCTTCCGTTTCAAATGATCTGGACAGGGCATCGGCCTCACGTTCTTGTCAGCGGGACGGTAGTGGAGCAGAAATTCGAAACGGGTGAAGAACAGTGACCACCTGGCTTGACGAGGATTCAGTCTTTGAGCGGACTGAAGGTAAGTGAGATTCTTGTGGTCGGTGAAGATCAGGATGGGGTGAGCAGCGCCCTCCAGAAGATGTCTCCACTCCTCCAGAGCCAATTTGATAGCCAGTAGCTCCCGATCTCCAATGGAATAATTGCGCTCAGCAGAGGAAAACAGTCTTGAGTAGTAGCCACATACTACTGCCTTTCCTTTGGAGCTCCTCTGAAACAGAAGTGCGCCTGCACCAACAGAGGAAGCGTCCACTTCCAGTGAGAACTGCTGAGATACGTCAGGGTGATGGAGGATCGAAGCTGAAGTGAAGGCTTTCTTGAGGCTAATGAATGCGGACTCTGCCTCTGGAGTCCATACCTTGGCGTTCACACCCTTCTTGGTAAGGGTAGACATGAGGGCCGTCAGAGAAGAAAAGTTCGGAATAAACTGGCGGTAGAAATTGGCGAAACCCAGGAACCGCTGTAAGGCCCTTAGGCCTTGAGGACGTGGCCATTCCAGGACAGACTTTAACTTCTCAGGGTCCATCTTAAGGCCTTGATCTGAGATGACATAGCCCAGGAAGGGCAAAGACCTCTTTTCAAAGGTGCATTTCTCTAACTTGGCATACAAGCGATTCTCTCTTAGTCGCAGAAGAACTTGACGAACATGCCTCCGATGGGTCATCAGATCTGGGGAGAAAATTAGAATATCATCGAGATAAACTACAACACACGTGTAGAGGAGATCTCGGAAGATGTCATTAACGAACTCCTGAAAGACTGCCGGAGCGTTACACAGTCCGAAGGGCATCGCTAGGTATTCGTAGTGCCCATCGCGGGTGTTAAACGCCGTCTTCCATTCGTCACCCCGGCGAATCCGGATTCGATTATAGGCCCCCCGCAGATTTAGCTTGGAAAAAATTTTGGCTCCTCGTATGAGATCAAACAGCTCGGAAATGAGTGGCAATGGGTATTTGTTCTTGACCGCGATCTGATTGAGACCACGGTAGTCAATGCAGGGTCGGAGAGATCCATCTCTCTTTTTAACGAAGAAGAATCCTGCCCCGGCCGGGGAGGAAGATTTTCGAATAAAACCCCTCTCCAAGTTCTCCTTGATATAGGCTGACATCGATAACGTCTCTGGCAAGGAGAGAGGATATACTCGTCCACAGGGAAGAGAAGCATTGGGAACCAGTTCAATGTGACAGTCATAATTCCGATGTGGAGGCAACGTCTCAGCCTCTCGTTTGCAGAAGACATCCGCAAAACTGGCATACTGAGAAGGTACATCGGAGAGTGACTGAGGCAGAGGGGGCACAACAGGACGGACTTGTGACAAGCAATGGCTATGGCATCTGGAACCCCATTGAAGAACTTCTCCAGAACTCCAGTCGAGTGTCGGGGCGTGTAGACGGAGTCATGGCAGACCCAGCAGGATAGGATTGATAGCCTTGGGTGGTACCAGGAAGGAGATCTGTTCTTAGTGAAGAGCTCCGACCCATAATGTCAACGGCTCAGTGATGAGCATGATTGGATCAGGCAACGGTAGACCATTCACAGAGGCAACTGCCAGGGGTCTCTCCAGACGGACTGTGGGTAGTTGAAACCGATCCACTAGATCTTGGTGGATAAAATTAGCAGCCGCTCCAGAGTCAAGATAGGCGGAGGAAGGATGTGATGCCTGTCCGGTGACGATGGCCACAGGTATCAATAATTTGGAAGAGGTTTTAACGTTTGGAGACGTTCCACCTAGAGTTGCCTCTCCAACCAACCCTAGGTACTGAGTTTCCCGGTTTCTGTGGGCATTGGCGCACAAAATGACCCTTGAGGCCGCAATACATACAATGCATGGGTTCCTCAGGTAGCGCACTAGGAGTGGACAATAGTGGTCTCTGGGCAGAGGGTGCTGGTCTGTGGGCCCGGCTCTCCTGACGAACCTCTTGAGAGCGCTCCCGGATTCTCGTATCAAACCGGGTGGCTAACAGGATGAGGGCATCCAAGGTAGAAGGAAGGTCGCGGGCTGCCAGTTCGTCCTTGATGTGAGAGGAAAGTCCCTGCCAGAAGGTCGCCACCTGTGCCTCATTGTTCCATGCCAGCTCAGCTGCTAGGGTACGGAAGGAGATCGCATACTCCCCTTCTGTGGAGCCTTCTTGCTTGAGGGTCAGCAGAGTGGCTGCGGCAGAGGATGTTCGACCCGGCTCCTCGAACACGGCACGAAAGGACTGCAGAAACAAGGCTAGGTCCGAGGATACAGGTCCTTGTTGCTCCAAGATTGGGTTCGCCCATGCGAGGGCCTTGCCAGCGAGGAGGGGGATTATGAACGCTACTTTGGCCTCCTCGGAGGGGAAGAGATGAGGCCGTAGCCTAAAATGCACCGTGCATTGATTGAGAAATCCTCTGCATGCTCTGGGGTCACCATCGTAGCGAGGAGGAAGAGGCAGAGGAACTGAGGATCCGGAACAAACAGGGGGAGCAACAGGCAGTGGCACGGCAACAACTTCAGGAGGAAGAACCGGGGGTGGAACAGCGAGTAGATCCAGGCGGACCAGGATAGAATTCACCGCCTCAAGGAGTTGATCCTGATGTGTGCGTAGGTCCTGCATCTCTGTCTGAATCTTCTGTACTGGGGTCTTGGGCTGGTAAGCGGGTTCCATGCCCTGAGCGTACTGTCACGGACACTGGGTTTGTGGACCCACTAGGCCGCTCCGCCGTAGCGGGGAGGCAGTTGACCAGGTCACAGTCTATGCGAAGGTAAAATGGCAGACAGTAATGCTTGGGTACCTGAATTAGTCCGGGCGGTGGCTGTGGCTTCAGCACGGGTGGAGGCAGGTGCGGCAAGTGGCGCCAGACGTGGCGGGCAGTATCCGATGAGCGGTAGACACTTGACGTGGCAGATGGCACTTGATGTGGCAGATGGCACTTGACGTGGCAGAAGACACTTGACGTGGCAGATGGCACTTGACGTGGCAGATGGCACTTGACGTGGCAGATGGCACTTGACGTGGCAGAAGACACTTGACGTGGCAGATGGCACTTGACGTGGCAGAAGACACTTGACGTGGCAGAAGACACTTGAACGCGGGTAGGCACAGGAAGAATACGGAATACAGGAACGGTAACAGGGCACGGGTAACAGCTGGAACGGGACACACTAAGGGACCATTTGCGAGACAGACTGGGAAAGACTAAACGCTCAGGCAAGGATTAGAAGGCCATGGGCCTTCTTGTAGACCAGGAAATCGTGGCAGTTGATAGTGATGACGATTTCCTAATTGCGCGCGCTGGCCCTTTAAGGCCGGGTGCGAGCGTGCGCGCGCACCCTACGGGGCCCAGCCGGACGGAGCGGAAGTGAGCGCTGGCATCTCCTAGGAGGGAGACGGAGGCCAGCGCTCACAGATCCATGGCTGCGGGCGTCGGGAGGTGAGTAAGCCCGACGGCCCGCGGCCATGGGCGCTACAAGGAGATACCATTTTTGGGTCAAATCCTCACTCCTCATGAATTCCGCATGGACCCCGCCAAGGTCCAGGCTCTGGCGTAATGGGTTCAACCTGCCTCCCTGAAGGCGTTACAGTGCTTCTTGGGGTTCGCTAATTATTACAGGAGATTTATTGCTTACTTCTCGGTCATCGCTAAGCCTCTTACGGACCTCACTCGCAAGGGTGCTGATCTCCTCCACTGGCCCCCTGAGGCTGTCCAGGCTTTTGAGGCCCTTAAGAAGTGCTTTATCTCGGCCCCGGTGTTGGTTCAGCCCAACCAAATGGAGCCATTTATCGTGGAGGTTGACGCGTCTGAGGTGGGAGTGGGGGCTGTCTTGTCCCAGGGTACCAGGTCCCTCACCCATCTCCGCCCCTGTGCCTACTTCTCCAGGAAGTTTTCGCCCACTGAGAGTAACTATGATATTGGCAACCGCAAACTCTTAGCCATTAAACGGGCATTTGAAGAGTGGCGCCACTTCCTGGAGGGGGCTAGGCACCAGGTAACGGTCCTTACCGACCACAAGAATCTGGTTTTCCTAGAATCGGCCCGGAGGCTAAACCCGAGACAAGCCCGATGGGCGTTATTTTTTACCAGATTCTATTTTTTGGTTACCTATAGGGCTGGGTCTAAAAATATTAAGGCTGATGCACTGTCACGTAGCTTCATGGCCAGCCCTCCTTCGGAGGAAGACCCTGCTTGTATTTTGCCTCCAGGTATAATCATTTCCTCTATACACAATGTGTTTCATGCCTCCCTCCTTAAACGCTGCTCCCCGTCCTTGGCTCCCTCGAGGAAACCTCCTGTCCCCGTTCTCACCCCTGAGGGGGTAGAATTCGAGGTGGCCAAGATTGTGGACAGCAAGATGGTCCAAGGCTCCCTCCAGTACCTGGTCCATTGGAGAGGATACGGGCCTGAGGAGAGGACTTGGGTACCCGCCCGGGATGTTCACGCTGGGGTATTGGTCAGGAGGTTCCACCTTCATTTCCCCAATAAACCAGGTCCATCTAGAAAGGGTCCGGTGGCCCCTCATAAAAGGGGGGTGATACTGTTAAGGATCTGCCAGGCACAGCTTCTGTATCCACGCCCATAGGTAATCAGTCTGCACCTGTTTCTATGTCTGTGAGACTGACTCCATCTTCCACCACTCAGGATGGCAGGCTTAGGAGTGGGAGAGCCTATTACAGCCTGGCCAGACGGAGCTAGCTCCCGCCCTCTGTCTATTTATACCTGCCTTTCCTGTTCCTCCTTGCTTGTGATTCTTCTCTGTTGGTTTCCTGGCCCTGCTGCAGCTTCATGAACTACTTGTCCCTGCTTCGTATTGACCCTGGCTTACTGACTACTCTTCTGCTCTGCGTTTGGTACCTCGTACACTCCTGGTTTGACTCGGCTTGTTCACTACTCTCCTGCTCTGCGTTTGGCACCTCGTACTCTCCTGGTTTGACTCGGCTCGTTTACTACTCTTGTTGCTCACTGTGTTGCCGTGGGCAACTGCCCCGTTTCCCTTTGTTCTGTGTTTCCTTGTCTGGTTATCTGTCGTGCACTTACTGAGTGTAGAGACCGTCGCCCAGTTGTACCCCGTCGCCTAGGGCGGGTCGTTGCAAGTAGGCAGGGACTGAGTGGCGGGTAGATTAGGGCTCACTTGTCTGTTTCCCTATCCTTGTCATTACACCTAGGGTCTTTTTCTGTTCGGGGGATAATTCCGCTATCCATCTATCCCATAACTTATAGAAAAAGTTTATTGATGTCAGATAATATGTTCTTTCCAAGAGCATAACTCTATTCACCTCATGATGCCATTCTACTTCCCATGGGAATTATTTTGAAATCCATTTAAAGATGATAACCAACCTTGCCAGAAACAAAATCTTTCTAATTAATTTACTGCAAGCATAATCTTTCAGGAGGTCAGAAATGCAAAAAAATAAATAACTTTGGATCCAATGAGGTCTTTTTCCGGATCAGTTTGGAAATAGATACTGCCACCCAACTCCAATATCTATGTAATTTGTGACATCGCCACAATAAGTGGATGAGATCCGCTTGATGTATACCGCATTTCTGACATTTAGCATTATTCCTTAACCCCATGACCTTTAAAAGCTTTGGTGTATAATAAAGTCCCTAATTAATCATAAAACAAATAAATATCTCTAAATAAAAATATAAAAATAGGGATACTAAATCTTAGTCCTAACTCTATCTAGTATAGGGATGTCTGTCATAGGTGTCATAAGTAAGTATTATATTTTTAAAGGAACACTCCAGGAAAAACTGATACACTGTGTTATGCCTAGTGCAGGGCCTGAGGGGGCATGTACCAATCTTCAGGCCCTGCAATAGGCATCACACAGTGTATCAGTTTTTCTTCTAGTGTTCTAATGATACATTTTTAAGGCGTAACTGTCAGCCGAATCTAAATGCCCGCCCTAGGAAAGGGCATTATATTACAGGGGCAGGTCTGTTCTTCTATTAGCCAAAACATCTAAATAAATATTGTGCCATTTGGCTAGTAGGAGTGTTTCAAGAATATATCATACTCATAGTTATGAGTCGGGTTTATTCATGAGAAGAGCACACTATTCACCTTCCCCCACACCCTCCTTACAATAAATGATGGGCTGCTGTGCATGCAGATACACAGCAGCCAGCCGTCAATTACCACTGTGAAGAGGGCAGTGGTGGGTGGAGCGCTTCCTTCATGAATACACTGGACTCAGTGAGTTCAGTGTATTCGTACATCGGACAACATATTCAGCTGACAGATGCACTTTAATTTAAGATATAAGCAAATTTATTAAAAACTGTTATGTATTAATAGATTTTATTATTTTCTATATATCATTTTGTTAAAGCAAAAATAAATCATGCTTCAATATTCATTATGTTCACTAACACAAATAACTACATGGCACTCAAAATGGGCAAAATTTAATGGTTCCCAATAAAAGCCAAATTGTCTTACTTGACATGATGATTTTGGAAAATCCTTCATTTTTCCATCTGTACTATTTTTCAAAAATATCCCCAATGTGGTATGTTGGCAGTTTCTGGAAGTGGTGATGTATGAAGATTTCCTGCCTTTGGGAAATTTTCCCCAAATTTTCCATGTATGTGATATGAGGCAACCATGCCACATGTGCATTGTATGCATCAGCCTTTTTAATTTAGTAGTTTTTTTTGTTTGTTGGGGAGGAGATACTGAAGAGAAAAAACATAGTTTAAAAAGAAAAAAGAGCTTAAAAAGCTTAAAGTAGGGACAACATACAATGAATGCAGCTATTGGAGACATTTTTATTCCTAGGAAAGCACACATACGGGCAGACCTGCTGGGGGCAGGGCAGTTGTACATTGCCTCAAATAGTACCTGCATACCCCCTATAGATTGTGCCACCCCCACCTATGGATGGCACCACCCCCCTATAGATAGTGCCACACACACCCCCTGTAGATAGCATCACACAAAGCCCCCTGTAGATAGCGCCACAGCCCCCCTGTGGACAGCGCAACACATAGCCCCTGTAGATAGCATCACACACACTCCCCCTGTAGATAGTGCCACACACACACCCCTGTAGATAGCGCCACCCCCCTCTAGATCGAATCACACAAAGCCCCCCTATAGACAGCGCAACACACATCCCCCTGTAGATAGCACCACACACAGCCCCTGTAGATAGCATCACACACACTTCCCCTGTAGATAGGATCACATACATCCCCCTGTAGATGGCCCCACACTGCCCCCTGTAGATAGGGCCACACACATCCCCTTGTAGATAGTATCACACACAGCCCCCTGTATATAGCATCACACACAGCCCCTGTAGATAGCGCCACACACAGCCCCCTGTAGATAGCGCCACACACAGCCCCCTCTAGATAGCCCCAGACACAGCCCCCTCTAGATAGCGTCACACACAGCCCCCTCTAGATAGCGTCACACACAGCCCCCTCTAGATAGCGCCACACACAACCCCCTGTAGATAGTGCCACACACACCCCCTGTAGATAGCATCACACAAAGCCCCCTGTAGATAGCGCCACAGCCCCCCTGTGGACAGCGCAACACATAGCCCCTGTAGATAGCATCACACACACTCCCCCTGTAGATAGTGCCACACACACACCCCTGTAGATAGCGCCACCCCCCTCTAGATCGAATCACACAAAGCCCCCCTATAGACAGCGCAACACACATCCCCCTGTAGATAGCACCACACACAGCCCCTGTAGATAGCATCACACACACTTCCCCTGTAGATAGGATCACATACATCCCCCTGTAGATGGCCCCACACTGCCCCCTGTAGATAGGGCCACACACATCCCCTTGTAGATAGTATCACACACAGCCCCCTGTATATAGCATCACACACAGCCCCTGTAGATAGCGCCACACACAGCCCCCTGTAGATAGCGCCACACACAGCCCCCTCTAGATAGCCCCAGACACAGCCCCCTCTAGATAGCGTCACACACAGCCCCCTCTAGATAGCGTCACACACAGCCCCCTCTAGATAGCGCCACACACAACCCCCTGTAGATAGTGCCACACACACCCCCTGTAGATAGCATCACACAAAGCCCCCTGTAGATAGCGCCACAGCCCCCCTGTGGACAGCGCAACACATAGCCCCTGTAGATAGCATCACACACACTCCCCCTGTAGATAGTGCCACACACACACCCCTGTAGATAGCGCCACCCCCCTCTAGATCGAATCACACAAAGCCCCCCTATAGACAGCGCAACACACATCCCCCTGTAGATAGCACCACACACAGCCCCTGTAGATAGCATCACACACACTTCCCCTGTAGATAGGATCACATACATCCCCCTGTAGATGGCCCCACACTGCCCCCTGTAGATAGGGCCACACACATCCCCTTGTAGATAGTATCACACACAGCCCCCTGTATATAGCATCACACACAGCCCCTGTAGATAGCGCCACACACAGCCCCCTGTAGATAGCGCCACACACAGCCCCCTCTAGATAGCCCCAGACACAGCCCCCTCTAGATAGCGTCACACACAGCCCCCTCTAGATAGCGTCACACACAGCCCCCTCTAGATAGCGCCACACACAACCCCCTGTAGATAGTGCCACACACACCCCCTGTAGATAGCATCACACAAAGCCCCCTGTAGATAGCGCCACAGCCCCCCTGTGGACAGCGCAACACATAGCCCCTGTAGATAGCATCACACACACTCCCCCTGTAGATAGTGCCACACACACACCCCTGTAGATAGCGCCACCCCCCTCTAGATCGAATCACACAAAGCCCCCCTATAGACAGCGCAACACACATCCCCCTGTAGATAGCACCACACACAGCCCCTGTAGATAGCATCACACACACTTCCCCTGTAGATAGGATCACATACATCCCCCTGTAGATGGCCCCACACTGCCCCCTGTAGATAGGGCCACACACATCCCCTTGTAGATAGTATCACACACAGCCCCCTGTATATAGCATCACACACAGCCCCTGTAGATAGCGCCACACACAGCCCCCTGTAGATAGCGCCACACACAGCCCCCTCTAGATAGCCCCAGACACAGCCCCCTCTAGATAGCGTCACACACAGCCCCCTCTAGATAGCGTCACACACAGCCCCCTCTAGATAGCGCCACACACAACCCCCTGTAGATAGTGCCACACACACCCCCTGTAGATAGCATCACACAAAGCCCCCTGTAGATAGCGCCACAGCCCCCCTGTGGACAGCGCAACACATAGCCCCTGTAGATAGCATCACACACACTCCCCCTGTAGATAGTGCCACACACACACCCCTGTAGATAGCGCCACCCCCCTCTAGATCGAATCACACAAAGCCCCCCTATAGACAGCGCAACACACATCCCCCTGTAGATAGCACCACACACAGCCCCTGTAGATAGCATCACACACACTTCCCCTGTAGATAGGATCACATACATCCCCCTGTAGATGGCCCCACACTGCCCCCTGTAGATAGGGCCACACACATCCCCTTGTAGATAGTATCACACACAGCCCCCTGTATATAGCATCACACACAGCCCCTGTAGATAGCGCCACACACAGCCCCCTGTAGATAGCGCCACACACAGCCCCCTCTAGATAGCCCCAGACACAGCCCCCTCTAGATAGCGTCACACACAGCCCCCTCTAGATAGCGTCACACACAGCCCCCTCTAGATAGCGCCACACACAACCCCCTTTAGATAGCGCCACACACAACACCCTGTAGATAGCGCCACACACAGCCCCCTGTAGATAGCGCCACACACAGCCCCCTGTAGATAACGCCACACACAACCCCCTGTAGATAGCGCCACACACAGCCCCCTCTAGATAGCGCCACACACAACCCCCTGTAGATAGCGCCACACACAACCCCCTGTAGATAGCGCCACACACAGCCCCTGTAGATAGCGCCACACAAAGCTCCCTGTAGATAGCGTCACACACCCCCTGTAGATAGCACCACAGAAACCCCCTGCAGATAGTGCCACACACAGCCCCCTGTAGATAGCGCCACACACAGCCCCCTGTAGATAGCGCCACACACAGCCCCCTGTAGATAGCGCCACACACAGCCCCCTGTAGATAGCGTCACACACACCCCCCTGTAGATAGCACCACAGAAACAACCTGCAGATAGCAAAACACACAGCCCCCTGTAGATACTACCACCCCCCCTGTAGATAGCATCACACACCCACTCTAGATAGCACCACACACATCCCCCTGTAGATAACATCAAACACCCCCTGTAGATAGCGCCCACACACAGCCCCCTGTAGATAGCGCCCACACACAGCCCCCTGTAGATAGCATCACACAAACCCCCTGTAGATAGCATTAAAAGAGAGTATCCGGCACACCAATTTGAAAAAAGGTAATTTTAATTTAGTTTTTAATTAAATAAATATTACCTTTTTTCAAATTGGTGTGCCGGATACTCTCTTTTTATACTCATTAATCATTTGGGTTGGGCCCTTATCCGTGCAAAACCACTTCCACCCTGTATCTGGTGCTATCTGAACCTACACACCCCTGTAGATAGCATCACACACAGCCCCCTGTAGATAGCGCCACACACAGCCCCCTATAGATAGTGTCACATAGCGCTACCCCCTTGTATATAGTGCCACAGAGCGCTGCCCCTTGTATATAGTGTTACACAGCTCTTCCATCTTTTATATAGTGTCACACAGCGCCCCCTTGTATATAGTGTCACACAGCACACCCCCTTGCATATAGTGCCAAACCGCGCTTCACCCCTTGACTATTGAGCCACACAGCGCTCCCCCTTGTATATAGTGTCACACAGCGCTTCCCCCTTGTATATAGTGTCAAACAGCGCTTCCCACCCTTGTATATAGTGTCACACAGCGCTTCCCCCTTGTATATAGTGTCACAGCGCTTCCCCCCCTTGTATATAGTGTCACAGCGCTACCCCCTTGTATATAGTGCCACAGAGCACTCTCCCCTTGTATATAGTGTCTCACAGCGCTTCCCCCTTGTATATAGTGTCACACAGCGCTTCCCCCCTTGTATTTAGTGTCACACAGCGCTTCCGGCCCTTGTATATAGTATCACACAGCGTTTCCCCCTTGTATATAGTGTCACACAGCGCTTTCCCCTTGTATTTAGTGTCACAGCACTTCCCCCCCTTGTATATAGTGTCACAGCCCTACCTCCTTGTATATAGTACCACACAGTGCCCCCCCCAGCCTGCGAAGGGAGTCTTCCCAGTGCTTTATAGGCTGCAGGCCTAACGTGGCCTGCAGCCTAAAGTATTCATTTGTATTTGTATCCTGAGGACGCAGATACAAGTGAATGTGGATGTTGCTAGCACCGAGGGCCCCCTCCGGTGCTAGCGACGCCATGAGGCATGAGGGGGCACGTGCGGTCATGTATGGTTTGGGCGGCCATTGGCCCCTGGGAGCCTTGGGCCCTGGGCAGCCGACCAAACCGCCCTAATGATGATCCACCACTGGATCTATGCGCACAGCATTCAGGGCAGTTGAGAGGGCCCACACCCCCTGTGGGCACCTGTGCAGCCGAACCGGCTGCACCGGCGATATATCCGCCTCTGCGTGAGACCACCTGTTGCCATTTCATGGCTACCCAATGATAAGGAGTTGAGTGTTTTGTTTTTTTTGTTTTGGTTTACTATGTTTATTGGTCACTCGGAATGTTATATGGCTACATTATGGGTCTGTTTTCCTTCGGATATTTTGATTCTATTTATAGATGTATTCTCATAAACTGGTTATGGGTGTGTGAACAGAATCTGAGGGCAATATTTATATGAAAAAGTATTCTACTGTGTCCACATCCAAAATCTTCGTTATGTTTCAGGCTGGGAATTTTGGGCCTTAAGCATATACTTTTGAATAGCCGGCAAAAAAAGAGTCAAGGAGAAACCATTGTCAATGACATGTCAAATACATGGATAAGTGTAACATTCCTTTTTTGTAACATTAGGCCAGATGGTCACACACAGATAAACACACAACACAATATTAAAAAGTACAACCACCATCTGTCGTAAAGTTGTCAGCACTGCAGGCAGCAGAGAAGTCCGCTGCCTGCAGTGCTACTTGCACTAGCCCTTGTAGTGAAGACAACATTGTAGTGATGGCTGCTTTCATGGCATTTTGGGGCATGCATTCTGAGATATAAGGCACAAGCCCTGAGTTACCATCACAATTGATGCTAAGAGAAGCGGGTTGACCTATGTAATCCCCGTTTTATGTACGCTGCTGTTGTATAAAGATATCTTCATTGTAGACTTGATCTTCATTCATTAAAAATAAGTTGTAGTCTTCATGTGGAAACAGCTTCAGCTTATTAATTACAAAATGTTCTTGGAAATGGCCACTGAGACGTTATGTGTCTGTGTAGCTGATGTATGAGCTGCACCCAGATGTCTACATGATTAACCTCAGCTTTAATATCAGCTTTGTTTAAATCATTTCCAGTACGCTGTGAATTGGATAAACTTCAGTTCCATTTCACTGAAACGGTCACCAAGGATTTGAAAAGCATATGTGAAAACTAGCAGTGTGTATTGCGGACTGCTATGTTAAATAGCCTTGGGGAAAATTCTTCATTTATCTTCATTTAGTAGGTTATAGTAGGATGTTCAATGGCATTCCCATTTAATAGATAAATAATATACTAAAGGTAAATGACCGTTTTTCTCTTTTTTTAGCAGTTAACTCTAGAATCAGATCTAGCTTGAATTTCTGTATAAGTAATTGGCAAACTTGTGTGAAAACATTTCAAGTCACAGCTGTGTCGTTTTCCCCATTTGCATAGCATATTAACCTTCATTCCCCAGCCAGAGATTTTAGCCGTTATATCTCTAAATACACAGACTATTAGTATTTTCTAAATCTAGTAATATGTACTTGCATTAACAAAATAACAACATTTGGCAGCATTATTTGGCAAAACACCTTAACGAACTTACAAAAACAGCCGAAAACCTGGCCGATGTCTATGGTACATTGGATGTTCAGCCATTTCTGTAAATAATTATCCGTGTACCAGTCGCTTGCGTTGCAGATGCCTGCTGTCGCATTAAAACCACAGGTCACTGTTTTGATTAGAAAATTAAATCCGAGATGGAATAAAAAGAATCTCTATTGTGAGAAAATGCTGAAATTAAACTTTATTTTGTAGTTCTTGTAAATGTTTCCTGGCATTTAAGATTTCTTAAATAAAAACATTTTCTTTTTTTTAATTTATCAGCACAGTATAAAACATAGTGAAGAGTTAAAGGGGTTCTCCCATAATCATTATTTATCACCTATCAACATGGGACCCCACCGATCACGAGTACAGGCTTATCTTACCGTTCCTCGGAGCGCCATAGGAATGGAGCAGTAATGCGCATGCACGATGACCACTCCATTTATGTCTACAGGGCTGCCAAAGATAGCGCTCGGTAGCCCCATAGAAAGGAATATGTCAGTGGTTGAGCATTGGCTCTACAACTCCATCCCTTTGGGACTCCCAGGAACGGCAACGTAAGCCCGTTCTCGTGATCGGTGAGGGGGTCCAAGCAGTCGTCCTACCTACATAGATATTTGATAGATAGACAGATAGATTTCATCCCCTTATCCAGATCATTAAAAGGTTAAGGAAAAGTCTGATCTGGAGTTTAGCTTGTATTAACAGGGGGGGGGGGGGGGTTGTCTGGTCTGGAGTAGTAAGGAGGCTCTTCTTTATGTGGAATTTTGTAGTGGTCGGTGCCGGAAGCAGATGGCTCTGACCACTGTATTGTGACCATTCTGCAACACTGTAGCTCTGCTCATACTCAAGTGAGTAGGAGCAGAGCTGCAGTGCTATACAACTTCCGATGCCGGAGGCAGCCGGAACAGCTGATTGGTGCGGGGTCCAGGTGCTCAAATACTGATGACCTATCCTTTCTTAAAAACCACGCTATGCCAAGACAACCACTTTAAGGGTGTTTGACCTAGAGTTTATATTAAGGGGTGTCTGGCCTAGGGTCTGTATTAAAAGCATTCTGGTCTGAGCTCTGTATTAATGGGGCTCTGGTCTGGGGTCTGTATTATGGGGTTTTGGCCTGAGGTCTATATGAAGAGGGCTATAGTCTGGGGTCTATTAAAGAGAATCTGTTACAAGGCGTATTCTGCCCTATCTGAGGACAACATAAAGTGGTGCCAGAGACGCTAAATTCAGCAGTGTATTATTACTTTGTAATGTTCAGTCGTTTTCATAAAATTCCTGTTTATATCCTGGAGTGCTAGCCAAGCCAGGAGTCCTCTCAATAATGTGCTTGCATTCAGGAGTCCCTGATATTCATGAACTGCGTCTAGTCCCTCCCACCCACCGCTGAATTGCAGTTTTCTCCACATACACAGTATAGGCAGGGTTAACCGCAGGTCATGAATACGTGCTGCTAAAGAAAAAAAGATCTATAGAAAAAATACTGAATGCTGAAAAGTTAGTAATACATCGTTCAAATCAGTTTTTTTTTCCATTATATTATTCTAAACCTCAGATAGGGCAGCATAAACCTGGTGACAGATTCCTTTAAGGGGGTTCTGGTCCGGAATCTGTATTAAGAAGGTCTGTATTTATTTTGGGGGTCTGTATTTATTTAGGGAATCTGGTGTCTGTATTTAGGGAGTCTGGTCTGGGTCTGTATTTATTTAGGGGTCTGGTCTGGGGTCTGTATTTATTTAGGGGTCTGATCTGGGGTCTGTATTTATTTTGGCATGTGATTAAAGGGGTCATATGTACTAATTGTAATTTAAATGCATGCTGCTTTATACGCCAAACTTCACAATCCCCCTAAAGTCCCTTCTCCAAAGTTGGCAAGTATTAGATAGATAGATAGATAGATAGATAGATAGATAGATAGATAGATAGATAGATAGATAGACAGACAGACAGACCGTGTTCCAAATTATTATGCACATTGGATTTAAGTGTCATAAACATTTAATTATTAGTTTTTCAATTAAACTCATGGATGGTATTGTGTCTTAGGGCTCTTTGGATCATTGTAATCAATCTCAGACACCTGTGATAATTAGTTTGCCAGGTGTGCCCAATCAAAGGAAAAGTACTTAAGAAGGACGTTCCACATTATTAAGCAGGCCACAGGTTTCAAGCAATATGGGAAAGAAAAAGGATCTCTCTGCTGCCGAAAAGCGTGAAATAGTGCAATACCTTGGACAAGGTATGAAAACATTGGATATTTCAAGAAAACTTAAGCGTGATCATCGTACTGTGAAAAGATTTGTGGCTGATTCAGAGCACAGAAGGGTTAGTTGAGATAAAGGCATAATGAGGAAGGTTTCTGCCAGACAAATTAATAGTATTAGGAGAACAGCTGCTAAAATGCCATTGCAAAGCAGCAAACAGGTATTTGAAGCCACTGGTGCCTCTGGAGTCCCGCAAACCTTAAGGTGTAGGATCCTCCAGAGGTTTGCAAGTGTGCATAAAGCTATTATTCGGCCACCCCTAAACAATGCTCACATGCAGAAACGGTTGCAGTGGGCTCAGAAATACATGAAGACTAATTTTCAAACCGTGTTGTTTACTGATGAGTGCCATGCAACCCTGGATGGTCCAGATGGATGGAGTAGTGGATGGTTGGGGAATGGCCACCATGTCCCAACAAGGCTGCGACGTCAGCAAGGAGGTGACAGAGTCATGTTGTGGGCTGGAATCATGGGGAGAGAGCTGGTAGGCCCCTTTAGGGTCCCTGACGGTGTTAAAATGACCTCTGCAAAGTACGTAGCGTTTATGACTGATCACTTTCTTCTGTGGTACAAAAAGAAGAACAGTGCCTTCCGTAGCAAAATTATCTTCATGCATGACAATGCACCATCTCATGCTGCAAAGAATACCTCTGTGTCATTGGCTGCTATGGGCATAAAAGGAGAGAAACTCATGGTGTGGCCCCCATGTTCCCCTGACCTCAACCCTATTGAGAACCTTTAGAGCATCCTCAAGCAAAATAGCTATGAGGGTGGGAGGCAGTTCACATCAAAACAGAAGCTCTGGGAGGCTATTCTGACATCCTGCAAAGATATTCAAGCAGAAACTGTCCAAATACTCACAAATTCAATGGATGCAAGAATTGTGAAGGTGATATCAAAGAAGGGGTCCTATGTTAACATGTAACTTGGCCTGCTAAGTTTTTTTTGATTGAAAGAGCTTTTGATTTCTGTAAATATGACCTCCTGATGCTGCAAATTCAACAAATTACCATTTTAGTTCTCTTTACAACCTTTAAAATGTTTTGATCTCTGTTGTGCATAATAATTTGAAACAGTGCATTTTGAGTTTTTTACTTCTAAAAAAAAATCTGTTATCATTAGGAGATTTGTTCAATAAAATTTGCATTATACTCCAACGGTTGATGGCTTGAAGATTATACTGACTGTCATTTGCATCGACTATTTAGGAAAATCAGCGAAAAATAACATTTGCATAATAATTTGGAATGCAGAAAGATAGATAGCGAGATAGATAGATAGCGAGATAGATAGATAGCTAGATAGCGAGATAGATAGATAGCGAGATAGATAGTGAGATAGATAGATTAGCACATGGGGCAATAAAGTACCCTCTTTTTTCACTTTAAAACTACGGTGTGCTGCCTGTTTTCTTTATTTCTGTATAGCTGTGAACTTGGTCTGCTCCCAAGGGCTTGCACCCACATCTTTAATCCGGTGCTGCTGGACTTTTCGTTTTGCTGTAGTGAGATAGTTAGATAGATAGATAGATAGATAGATAGATAGATAGATAGATAGATAGATAGATAGATAGATAGATAGATAGAGAGAGATAGATAGATAGATAGATAGATAGATAGATAGATAGATAGATAGATAGATAGAGAGATGGAAAGAAGCATATGAGCACAAAAAGTTGTTTTTGTTTATTGGAATAAGAGCAAAAAGTTAAATCATTTAGTAATATTTTCCAGGGGAAAACGGCCTCCTACATGTTGGCAAGTATAACGTCGGAGCAGTTATTTCTTACTTGTCGATACAAGGTCCTCTCTGGCAGCCGTTATTTATAGCTAACATTCATATTCATTAATGTTTGATTACCACTTACAGACTTTTCATTCATTATTAGCAGTCACTTTGTGACCTCTTCTGGAATTTACATAGAAAACTTGCCAGAGGCAGAAGACTGCCTAATATTACCCTCAAGCTGGTAATAAATATTTGAGAGTGTAAGTACACTTCCTGCACTGGCATCTACAGTGACTCCGCTGCCTGAATCTCCAATGGACCGAGATGTTTATAGATGCTAATCAATATGCAATTAGCTCTTTATTATTGATTTATCACTTGTAAGACCAAATGTCTTTGTTATTGCTTGAAGGCTTTTTGTAGAATTAACGGCTCATGTTGTCAACTACAATCTGTACAATTTATGATTTTTCACCAGACTATTGATGAGATTTGAAAAAAAATACATATAAATACAGGTTAGCTGTCTAATAGAAGACGTATGCAGCCAAGTTTCCATCATTAAAAGGGTTGTATGGGATTTATAAAAATTGTCTGCTGTTTTTTTTTCCAGAAACAGCGCCACACTTTTCATGGGCTTTGTCAGGTATTGCAACTAGTGCTATGGGATGAGCTGCAATACCAGTATCCGCCCATGGATGAGAGTGACACTGTTTTTTATCGCAGACTACCGCTAAGGTTTGTTAGAGCGTCTCATATTGTAGATTAGAATCGCCAAGTTTGCCTTTGGTGAACCTACATAAGTATGTAAAAAAATTAAGCCCACAGTTCTTAGCAGCAGGATATTATACTCTAATAGGAATGTGCAAGATTATTAATGACAATGTATCATTTATATGTTATATACAGGATTGTAATATATGCTTTATCATTATTGATCATTCACATCCAAGGAGGCAGAGTAGGGATGAGAATGTGCGTAACCTATTGAGTTCAGATAAATCAGTAGTAGGTTTACGCCGCAAATAACACATCATGATATCATCATAAGTGGTGCAAGATGAAAACATAGATCCAACACCCTGACTAACTCCGTAAGTTACATCTGCGCTGCCCTGGATCAACGGAAGAAAACAAGTCAAATTTAGCTCTTTGCTCAGTCGTGGCTACTGTTGGTTTTCTTTCAACCACTGCAAATATTCCGTTTGCTACCCTAGCCCTGTGTCTCAATACATTGAATTTTTTGGTGTTCCCCAGGCACTCAAGACAGGGGGAACGCACCCCTCCCCCATGTTTGCCCTTGTTTTGAGGAAATTGCTATATCCACTTTGTCTTCTAAATCGTTTAATATAACTTAAAGGCAATTTCACCTTCGCAACCAGTTTTATTTTCTCGTCTCAATCTAAAAGTAAAAATGAACCAACTTTGGAAATGGTCTTGATTGATAATGTCCTACCATTTTGTATCTACAGCTCGTAGGCAGATGTATGCCTCCTCATGGTAGCAGCCAACAAACCATACTCCCTCCATACTTCTTGTTAATAAACATTTTGGTCGGTTAGCATGAAAGTACAGGACAAACAGCTTCGAGTATAGCTTCAGAATCCGACTACACAGGGTTTGTCTGTTACCATGGAGATGCATGGGTCTGCATTGGAGCTGTAGATACAGATGGTAGGAAATTTTTAATCAAGACTGATGGCAAAGTTTCATAATTTTTTATTTTAGATGCATGAGAGAGCTTAAAAAATGACATGTGATTGCAACGGTGAACATCACTTTCAAAATAAAAAAGGTAAGACTTCATTCACATCTGTGTCAGGTTCCGTTCGTGGGTTCCGCGGAAGCTATGGTTTCCGTTTGGTTTCCATTTGTGGGTTCCTTTGACGGAAAGGTCTGACGGAACCCACGAACGGACCACCGACACAGATGTGAATGAAGCCTTAGAGGGATTTTTTTGTAGCATAAAAACAATGATTCATTACTTTTTCATTTTCCGTTCCTAATTTTTCCTTTCGCCGTTCATTACGGAGCTATATAAAATAATATGGATATATATAAAAGCTATAAAATATATATGTTTAGAGAGGTGGTCCATCAAATGATGTGCTCCCTCAATAGGCATAGTAGTATCACAGAGGAGATCAAGATTATTTCTCCTTTAAACAGAAAATACAAAAGATGTAATTGGGATTCCCTGTCATCAAGGGTGTTCCCCTGCCAGTTCAAGATGGATGAAATCACAGATATCCCTTCGACATCTAGTCCCCGGCGGACACCTCATTACCTTTTACAAGTCGTTCAGGTTTCTGCCAAATTATTAAAATCAAGACCATGGAAATGTACGGATCTTCCCACAGTCACATCTCAGGAAGTCTAAGGCGTCATGTGCATGACTGTAGTTTTGCGGCCGTATACTATCCGCATTTGCAGAGCCGCAATTGCGGATAATATAAATCACATGTTAACCTATGGGCCAATGCACACGACCATGGTTTCCACAGTCCATGCATTGCCCGGAGCCCGGACCGCAAAAAAATCAGGACATGTCATTATACGGTCTGCAATTGTCAGGCTCATTTAAATAAATGCACATCTTGTGTGTGCACAGTCCATGATTGCGGACGGCCTGCGGTTGACACTCCGCTGCCCGTCAGTGCCGTAATCACGGACCGTACACATAACTACGACCGTGTGAAGGAGGCCTAAAGATTACAGCTGTTTCTAGCCAAAAAGATAACTGTGTAGCAGGATGAATATAATAAAAGGATATGAATCTCTACATGAATCTTTAGTTCTGCTGGATCCCTTTTCAAGGCGCTGTGGAAACCGAGCATAGATATTAAAGACCTGTATATTTAATCTATGATTAACGATCAGTGGGGAAATGTACAGATGTAGCCGTCTTTATCTTGACTTTTAACGCATTAAATATACAATGGCTAGATCTCTTGACATTTTCAATGACTTTTCAATGGGTTTTGTTGTGTTTTATCACGCTGCAGCAAGTTATCAAAATCAAGCTAAAGATGGCTACATCTGTATTGTATGGATTAATGCTGACAGTTATTGTCATAATGACTATTTCTAGTCATTACCAGGGACGTAAACCCGTAACCAAATCACAATACAAGTGATAAAATATAATTGTTACTATAGATGAGCGACTTACGTACCTGGCAAATCAATTATACCATGTGTTAATATTCCACATAGTACCACAGATAGAAACACACTCTGTTTTTTTAGTATTCACTGCAGGCAGTACACATTAGCCACCACTAGGTGTCACCATATGCCTGCAGTTTTACATTATCCTTTGTCCTATTGTTTTTCTGCTGTCAAAGCAAATACCTTGTGAAAATAAATGATAGCAGATTCTGTTTTGTTTAGAAACAGTTTGTTTGGATCTGAGTCTGATGTTTATATTGATTTTTTAAAAAACGGAAAAAAACAAAGTCAGTATTTCTGAAGCTGTCAGATATGCAGTTTTCGTAAAATAATAAAAAATATTTAATCATTTACTGACATTACTTACTTTTCCTCGTCTTAAGATTTCTTACTTTATGTCCATTTAATGTTTAGATGTAACACTTGCCTGCTTGCATGTAGACGTTGGCAGCCTACTGTACTTCTAAAAACATTTGAGCTCTGCTGGCATGATTTCCGCTGCACTAACAATGCTCCGCTCTCTTAGCAAACGTCCCCTGGCACCTCTCTTTTTTTAAAAGTTCAGTTTCACAGTTCCTGTTTCACATTAAATAAATCTGACAGTATCAATTTCAAGGCAGCCTTGCTAAGATCCCATAGAAATTATCAATTTCCCTCGACTTTGTGACTATGTGTGGGCATGGAGTTAATATAAAACAAATCACATGAGATGGAACTAGTAGTCTGTCCAACTGATATTACCTGACTTCACGGTGTGTAAGTGGATATCATAAATAGGCTCAGCATGAAGAATCATGGATGTCCCAGCCCTCTATATAACCTACTGAGAAGACTCCTCCGGGAACTGGCTTCCTAATAATAAAGAAACGGTGTCAAGTTATTAGGTCAAATATATTTATAAGGATCAGTTTTATGAGTGCGAACCCATACGGGTTGCATATACCTTTAAAGAGCTCGTTTTTTCTGGTACCTTTAACTTGCTGCTTATTGATAGGAAATTTATGAAGTACACAAACCGAAAACACTCTTAAACTGTTGTATGGACACCCACATGACAGCCCACAAGCACCATAGGTGATGGCAATGCAACTCTAAAGCCAGGATCACACACACAGTTTGGTTGCAGTTTTTGGCTTCGTTTTTTTTAGTGAACACAAAAGAAAGTCTTTTCTTTATACCTTCCTCTTCTATCGGATCCAGTTTTGGCTTTGGCTCAAAAAACTGAGCGAAAAGCTGCATTAAAACTGTGTGTGTGTGATCCTGGCCTTAAAGGGTGCAGTCATATGCAGCAAATTTTGTTGCAGAACTTTGATGCAACATCATCTGAATGGAACGTGCAGAAATCCATGCACCTGCTGCAGAAACAACGCCATTCAGATGAATGCAAACAATATCTGCCACATGTGACTACCGTTAAGGTATGTTTAGGCGTGATGGAATTCTACTGCGGACAATTTCACTGTCCAGTATCCATCCGCATTGAATATAACAAAAAAAATAATTCTGCTCTTGCAATGTCTTTTTTGTGTCTGCCTAAGGCTTCGTTCACATCTGCGTCGGACTTTCATTCATGGGTTCTGTTAGACCGTTCCATCAGGGGAACCCATGAACGGAAAGCCAAACGGAAACCATAGCTTCCGTTTGCATTACCATTGATTTCAATGGTAATGTTTCCGTGGCAAATGGTTTCCGTTTGTCTCCGTTCTGTAAGGTTTCTTTTTTTTGCGGAAACAATAGCGCAGTCGTGTTTTCCATCGGCACTTCATCGCTTTAGCTGACGTGTACATGAACATTGAGATTCGGCATTGTCATCCGTGGGTTGACTTAAGATGTTACTAATCCGCAGCCTGAACATGTTCACAACACTGCTTTGCAAACACCACTGCTCAGAAAATGTTCTTTGTGAAGTCTGAAGGATTTCCTAATGAATGTATACCACAATGCTTTTTATCAGAAGTCTTTTTTTAAAGGGAATTTATTACATTCTGTGTTTCTTTAGAAATTAAAAATATACATTGAAACAGAATATGTTTTTCTGTTCTGATTCTATCATTCTATTTTCTGTACTTGGTTATGGCGGCAGACATCTTGCCTGAGATTCTGCTGGAGCTGCTGCGAAGATTTTTGTTATAACAGACATCTTGGCAAAAAGAAAACGATGCATCTATGGGACTGTTATGAGCATACTCTGTGCCATGTGCGGAGGTCTTTGTGCGTGGCAGGAGAGGAGAGAGGGGAAGCGCAGTGGTCTGTATCACCTATTGTTTGTGGTCATTGTCAGTGGTGATTCTCAGTGGGGTGATCCTGTGTGATTTGATTTCAGTTTTAGGGTATGCTCACACGCTAGATCAAAAACGGCTGAAAATTACGGAGCTGTTTTCAGAGAAAACAGCCTCTGATTTTCAGCCATTTTTTAAGCTCAAAACGTTTTGAACAGGTGTTTTTGGAGCTGTTTTTCTATTGACACAATGAAAAAACAGCTCCAAAAACGGCTCAAGAAGTGACATGCTACTTCTTTTTACGTGGCGTCTTTTTACGCGCCGTTATTTCATACAGCTAAAAAAACGCCCTGTCTGCGCGAAAGGCAGTAGCAAGTAGTCCCAATCCATCGACTATATACTATATAAATAGAAGCACTCCAGTAAACGGTCAAAAAAAGGGCCTTATTTACATGCAAGCAGAAAAAGTCTTTAGGATAGAAGATTAAGATATAATATTACTGGCAACAGTACCTAATATAACTATTTATTTTGGTATTGATTCTACTTCATAAATGTAGAAAACCTAGATAATAAAAGCCAGTATAGTGCATTTATTCCTTACAGCACAGCAGTCCGTGCTAGGCAAACATCCACATAGGGTATCAGTAACATTCTGCCATTCTTCCTGCGTTCACCTGACAGAATATTAGATAAGCAAGTTTCAGTTTGATAGATTATACAAAACACTCTTTGAGCGATGGTACCTCGGTCGTATTTGATATTTAGCCGAACATACAACTACTTTTAACAGAGAGCCCTTTTTCATGATGCCAGTTTATAAATTATGCATTTGTTGCCTTCGAATAGAGAAGGAGCTGTGTATGAGTATTAGAGCAGATTGTGAAGACCTGATAACATGTGCAGCTGTATTGTGCTGTGAATAGACCCTATCCGAGCTGTGACATTTTATCATCCACCATAACCTGGTGACATTTCAAAGCTTGTGCTATCAGATATCTCACGAAAGAAAACAATTTTTTTTAGTGGGCATTGGGAGAATAAGATATGAATACTGTCAATGTACATGATAACTTTTCACCCCCTGGAAAGTCATGAATTGTAATAACAAAATGTGTGCGACTATCCTGCTGGCACATGGAGCAAATATACACCATGAAAAGCTATATGTACAACATGTTCAGATTCCTTGTCCTAGCGTTTATACACACAGACTCCTACCGGCCCCATGCACTACCACAATGCTATTCATTCTCCTTTCTTTCATATGAGACAGATCACCCATCATAATGCACACCTAGGTCTAAATTAGAAGAAAACATTCATACAGTTTGTAGCAAACACAAAAAAAAACCTTAAAATAATGCACTACATTATGCATAATTTGAAATGGGTTCTCCAGGACTTAAACATTGATGGCTTAAGATAGGCTATCAAAATTTAAATGGTGGGGGTCCACAATGAATGCACCATGCCCGCTTTACTGTTTACATAGGCACAGTGGCTCATTCGTATGAGCAATTGTGCCTGATACTTTATCTCAGTTCCAGTCAAGTGAGCCAGGGAGAACCGCGGCTGCTTCATTGTGCTGATCAGTGGGGGCCCTTAGGTTGAGCCATTAATACATGCGTACCTGACTTTTCAGAATAAGCTGTCATATGTATGTACATAAGAAATAACACTATTTCTGGCCATTATATGACTTGTATCCTGCATTTATTTATTTTTTTGCAGTTTTCCCCTCTGCGGGCTCTATCTTTAACCTTTAGTTGTCTCTAA
Source organism: Rhinoderma darwinii (assembly GCF_050947455.1). NCBI lineage: Eukaryota > Metazoa > Chordata > Amphibia > Anura > Rhinodermatidae > Rhinoderma > Rhinoderma darwinii. The sequence goes on along the minus strand of NC_134687.1, from coordinate 191,779,065 downwards.
ACTAGTAGGCGGAGCCTTGGAGCTATTATGTCTTCTATACACTTCACACAAAGATATATATATATATAGAAGCTGCAGCACCATGGAGGAGATTATACTGCAATAATGAGCAGTGAATATGAGAATCCAGCACTGGATAGAGATATAACTTTTACCAGCAGCCTGTGTCTCCTCTCCCTCTCCCTGATCCTGCTCCCTCCCCCTTCCCTCGCCTTAGACTTCTATTTGCTCTATTATAAAAAGAAAATTGACAGAAAGAGCGCTTCATGGGACATGCATCTGTATGGTATAAAAGGTCAATCAGAAATCAATAAAGTAAACCCTCACTTTTTTAGGATGTGTAGTACAGACACAACCCTGTATTGAGATAGTAATCAATCCTCATCCATGCCAGAATGCTCCACAACAATGAAGCTCACTCGCTTTACTGACAATTGAGAGACCGCTTATGTAATCTAGTGGGTAAATGCTCTCATCTTGTGATTTTGTACTGTCGGTACAAGAAGAGTAGCAACATCAAACTTTTACAGTGGTACCAACTTGAATAAACCCTTTGTTGTCATGACAAAAAAGTAATGGGTGCACTCACCCCTTCATCAGATCAAAAAACTCTGAGACATCATGGAGTATATATCTTTCCTCTCAAGATTAGAGGCTAAAGGGTAAGAGAGTATTTTGGCATGATTACATAAAAACATACAATTGCATACATCAAAAATATATGCATAGACTGTACGCTTGGAATCACTAGGTGAATGCTAAACCCATTTTGATGCCCTGAAAGGGGAATAGGTCCTCAAGAGCTACTTAACTAGACAAAGCGTATCCCGGTTATATAGTGAAGCCACAGCCCCATTCACCAGACCAGAAGTGACATACCGGTCTGTTTGAATGTTGCCATAGCAACACTGGCCGCAGGCTGGTATTATTAGACTGGGAAAGGCCATAAACCTTGGCCCATCTCACCCTGGTACTGCTAGCCTTCTGCTAGTTGTATTTGGTCATTATGAAAAATAGGGGGGACCCTAGATCGTTTTTTCCAATTATTGTTGCAAGCCCCAAAGCATATGCCCCCCCTCTTACACAAAAAAATATATAGTGGCGCACAGCACCCCTTGTATATAGTGCCACACAGCACCCGTTGTATATAGTGCCACACAACCCCCCTGTATATAGTGCCACACAGCCCCCTCCTTTGTATGTAGTGCCACACCGCTCCCGCTCCCCTTCTATATAGTGCCACACCGCCCCCCTCCCTTGTATATAGTGACACACTGCCCCCTCCCTTGTATACAGTGCCACACAACCCCCCTTGTATATAGTGTCACACAGCCCCCTCCCCTTGTATATAGTGCAACACAGCTCCCCCTTCTCCCCCCTAGCCAATAGTGGTCAATTGTACCTGCGTCCTGAAGACACAGATACAATTGAATGTGAATGTTGCTTGCACCGTGCCCCCCTCCCGGTGCTAGCGACGCCCCCGGTCACGAGGGGGCCCATGCTGGCCTGCCCATAAATGTTATGTACCGGGTGGCTCGGAAACTGTAGCAGCCGCTATGGCTGCTTTAGAAGGCAGGGGGCACTAAGAGGATAGAAATTGCACAGTTTGCCCCCCTTCTAACATCGGCCCTGTAGACGTTGTGCGGGGACCGCAGGCACCCCAAGCTTCGTGACCGCTGCGACCCCTATAGCTCGAGACACTATGCATATTATATCCTATTCCAACATTGTGTCTATGTTTAGACACAATGTTTAATCACAGTTAGAAGGTCAGAAGGATACATTAACAAAACAAAAACATAGGGCCTCATTTATCAAAACTATCCTACAGTATAGCTCACATTGTTGTTCATAGCAACCAATCACTATGTAGCTGTCCTGACATGAAAGTTGAGCTCTGGTTGCTATGAGCAAATGACACCCATCAGTAAAGTTGTTTTTTCTCTATTAAAAATGTATTTTGCCTCATTACATAAAGTGAAATACTTCCTTAAGAAACTATAGACTACATAATAAGGCCTCATGCACACGACCGTAAAAACTCCCATTATTACGGGTCGTAATTACGACCCGTAATAACGGGCTCATAGACTTCTATTGGCGACGGGTGCCTTCCCGTTTTCTCACGGGAAGGTGCCCGTGCCGTTGAAAAAGATAGAACATGTCCTATTTCAGGCCGTAATAACGGCACGGACAGTCCATAGAAGTCTATGGAGCTCTCGTAATGACGGGTGGCTACATGTGTGCACCCGTCATTACGGCAGCGTTGCTAAGCGACGTCAGTAAATAGTCACTGTCCAGGGAGCTGAAAGAGTTAACTGATCGGCAGTAACTCTTTCAGCACCCTGGACAGTGACTACCGATCAGAATAAACCTGTAAAAAATAAAAATAAAAGACGTTCATACTTACCGAGAACTTCCTGCTTCCTCCAGTCCGGTCTCCCGCCCGTTGCCTTGGTGACGCGTCCCTCTCGACATCCGGCCCGACGTCCTGGATGACGTTTCAGGCCATGTGACCGCTGCAGCCAATCACAGGTCAATCACAGGCTGCAGCGGTCACATGGACTGCCGCGTCATCCAGGGATGTCGGGCTGGATGTGAAGAGAGGGACGTGTCACCAAGGCAACGGCCGGGTAAGTATGAATTTCTTTAACTTTTATTACAGAAAGGGCTGTCCCTTCTCTCTATCCTGCACTGATAGAGAGAAGGAGCTGCCGATAAGTGCAGTGCTATTTTGCCGCCAAAAACGTGCCCGTAAATATGGGTGGAATACGGGTGACACCGGACCCATATTTACGGGCACGGGTTCGTAAATACTGGTGCAAAACGGGTCGAATACGTGTGACAACGGACCCGTTTTTACGCCAGTATTTACAGGTGGGAAAAAATACGGTCGTGTGCATGAGGCCTAAGCAAGTGCCATTGTGTGCTACGTGGGCTAAACATGCAATGTATAGGATTGATTAGGATTGAGGTCCGAAGTTTTAAGTCCATAAGGATTATATGCCGCTACATCCAGGTGGCAACTGCATAGGTTCAGATATGTAATGATGTCGCATACTAACACTACAATAGATGAGAAATGCTTTCAGAGATTATATAAAGTCGATATAAACTAATGACAAATTAATTTTATACCCTTTAAGTAAAGCACCTTGAGCCCAAAAATGATAAACAGAAGTAAGCAAGCTGTGTATTCATAAGCAAACATGAATGCAGGTAATAAACGTGTCTGCTCTCTGCCCCAGGTGGCATTCCTCCAGCCAGAAAGTAAGCCCTGCGTGACAGCAAAAATAAACAGACGCTGTTTATCGCACCACATAAAAGATGAGCTGACTTCAAGTCTATAATATCCCTGCAGGGCTGCGTTATTCTCATAAATTTAGGAATCTTCATTCCCCTTAATACTTTCATGAGCCAGTTCTGTGTGATAAGTGGTGAAATTCATGGAACATTTTTTATTTAATTTTTGATCCCTTATTATAACATTTATTATCAAAACATTTCATGGCTGCTTTTTACAATACCATACTGTACAATGTCATGGTGGGGAGAATAGTGGAGGCGATGTGGATAAAACAATCTGGTTGGTCCCTAGGGTCTGGATATAAAGACTACAGCTGCATAATTGAAGGGCAACATTTAAGAAACTCTGTCTATTCTTTAATTTTTATTTTTTAAATGAAAAATATAGCATATAGTTTTTATTAAAATTTCAAATGTCTACAGCTCCTAAGCAGACCTATGCGTCTCCATGGTAACAGACAACAAACAAAACCTTGTGTAGACTGATGCGGCAGCCATATACTACCTTCGTTTGTCCTCTAATTCTTGCTAGTCAACTGAATGTATATTAGCAAATAGCCGAGGACAAATGAAGGAAGTGAAAGAGCAGGACACTCTATCAGAAGTATGACCGCAGGATCAGACTACACATGGTTTGTTTATTGTCTGTAATCATAGAGACACATAGATCTGCATAGAAGGTGTTAACAGAAAATACTAGGACATCTTTATTAAAATTAATTTGCAAACTGGCTTAATGTTTCATCTGGGTGCATTAAAGCAGATCTGTCAAAATGGCATAAAAAAATAATGGTGTAATTATGGTTATGAGTCTGCAGTATTCATGAGAAGAGCGCTCCCACCGCCTCTCTCAATCTCCTCCCACCCTTCTCAACCTCCTCCCACCCCTCTCTGCAGTTTTTGACAGGCTGCTGTGTTTGCACGAATACACAGCAGCCTGTCAATCACTGGCCTGAGCGTCGGGGTAAGATGGGGAGAGGTTGGGGGTGTACACCCCTGTTTAATACAGCAGACTCATAAATCTTCCTTTCAGTGATCCTATTATCAAAAAGGCTCTAATGTATTTGTGTGCCATTTTGGTTACAATGAGTATGGACCTGTAACTGTAATATCGCTATCTGCAGCCACATACACACACACTAACATTACTGCAGTGTCCTGATAATGAATATACATTACTTCCAGCCAGGACGTGATGTGTATTCAGAATCCTGACCACTTCTGTAGCGTCTCTGTGAGTTACAGCACAGCGAGATCTCGCTGTGAATGACAGTTTACAGCGTAATCTCGCGAGACTACGCCTGCTATGCTGTAAATCAAAGAGACGCTACAGAAGTGGTAAGTTTTAAGGCAAAAAAAATAACAATTGGTTTCAAAGGTGAAAATAGCCTTTTGTGCAAAATTGTACTTAAAATAAGAGTTTAAGGGGGAATATATTAAAAAGCTTTTCCTGCTGTTAAAAAGTTGCATATTTTGGTGCACATCATATTTGTGCTAAAATTTGCAACTTTTTACTTCTCTCTCCTCACTCTCAAAGAGGTGAGAAAAGGGTTTTGAGGTTTAGCAGGAGGGAACGGGGTCTCCCACGGACCGGCAGATTTACCATAACTTATGCCAGAAACTGGCGTAAGTTATGGAGCATTGCTACACATTCTCATAGCATGCATTTCTGTCGCACGGACAGCCAAATATGCGCCAAATTTATTAAGAGATATACACTTCTTAATGTATTTGGCGCATTTCCCACCTATATAGATTATTTTAAGACTGGCATTTGAAATGATATGTCTAATATGTTTCCTTTCAATCACTTATTGTTATGCATGTCCCTTGGCCAATGTATTGGTAGTTTTTTGTATAGCGATACATATAGGATAATGTGATATATTAAGTCTTATGTGTCAGCTACAGTGCTGTGTAAAAATATTTGTCCCTCTATATTAAATATAGAAAACTATTTTTATTAGAACAAATTTTAATATAAGATAAAGACAACATGAGTAAACACAAAGTGCAGGTTTTAAATCCATTTAATATAGAGAAAGATTTATTCCAAACCTATATCACTGATATGAAAAAGTAAATGCCCCTCTAAACCTAATAACTTGGCAGTCACAACTTTGCAATACGTTTGTGATAACATGTGATGAGTCTTCTAGGAATTTTGGCTTAATCTTCTTTGTAGAATTGTTTCAATTCGGATACATTGGAGGGTTTTTGAACATGCCCGTTTCAAGTCTTGCCACAGCATCTCAATGTGATTTAAGTCAGGACTTTGACTCGACCACTCCAAAACCTTAAAGAGGCTCTGTCACCAGATTATAAGAACCCTATCTCCTACATAATCTGATCGGCGCTATAATGTAGATAACAACAGTGGTTTTTATTTTGAAAAAACAATCATTTTTTAGCAAGTTATAGACAATTTTAGATTTATGCTAATTAGTTTCTTAATAGACAACTGGGCGTTTTTTTACCTTTTTACCAACTGGGCGTTGTAAAGAGAAGTGTATGACGCTGACCAATCAGCGTCATACACTTCTCTCCATTCATTTTTAGCTGTAATTGCAGTACAGCATGATCCCGCGAGATCAAGCTGTGCTGTCACATGCTCCCCCATTAACTTTACCGAAGTGTCTTGAGAGTGAATAGACATCGCCTCCAGCCAGGAAGCGATGTCTATTCACACTCCACTGGTGTTATCTACATTACAGCGCCAAGCAGATTATGTAGGAGATAGGGCATTTATAATCTGGGGACAGAGCCTCCTTAATTCTGTTTCATTAGAGCCATTCAGAGGTGAACTTGCTCGTGTGCTTCCGATCATTGACCTGCGGCAGATCCAAACTATGTTTGAGCTTTAGGTCATCAAATGATGGGTGGACATTCTCCTTCAGAATTTTCTGATAGAGAGCATAATTCATGATTCCATTAAACACTACCACCACAATGTTTGACTGTTGGTACAGATGTAGCGATCTTTAACTTGACTCTTAACGCATTAAAAACACTGTTGCAAAAAACTTCAACTTGAGTTTTTCAATGGCTTTTGTTATGTTAAAGTGTAGCTAAACGTTTGACAAACTTCTGACATGTCATAGTGACATGTCAGAAGTTCTGATTGGTGGGGGTCCGAGCACTGAGAACCCCACTAATTGCTAGAACAAAGCAGCTGAAGCGCTCGTGTGAGCGCTCATCCGCTTCATGTCTGTTCGGCTTTTTCCAGAAAGCCGATGTATCGAAGCACGGGCTCATAGACTTTCTATTGAGTCCGTACACGATACATTTATTTCCGGAAAAAGTCGAACAGACACAAAGCGGCTGAGCGCTCACACGATTGCTTCAGCTGCTTCGTTCTAGCTATTGGTGGGGGTCTCATTGCTCGGACCTCCACCAATCCAAACTTCTGACATGTCACTATGACATGTCAGAAGTTTGTCAAACGTTTACCTACACTTTAAGTAATAAGTTATCACACTGCAGCAAGCTATAAAAGTTGAGTAAAAGATTGATATTGTATAAAGTTCTTAAGGTGGAATGCGTTGTCAGCTTTACGCCAGATGTAACGAGACCCATGTCTTCCAAGAGGTTCCACCTTTGACTGATCAGTCCATAGAATATTATCCCAAAAAGCTCGGGGACATCTAGATGCTTTGGGGCAAATGCGAGACAAGCCATTCTGTTCTTTCTTGTCAGCAGTTGTTTGCGCCTTGCATTCTCCCATGAATGCCGTTGTCTTCCAGTTTCTTTCTTATTGTAGAATTGTGTATATTGATCTTAACTAAGACAAATTAGGCCCACAGTTCTTTAGATGTTCGTCTGAGTTATTTTGTAGATTCTGGATGAGTCATCGATGCGCTCTTGGTGAAATTTTGGTAGTCTGGCCATTTCTGGGAAGGTTCACCACTGGTCCAAGTTTCCTTCATTTGTAGATAATAGCTCTTCCAGTGGTTCACTTGAACATGTCTGGCAGTAATCATGCCTTTGGTTAACTGATTGTTTTATTAGCTAAGGGGGCAATTACTTTTTCACATTGCGCCAGGTAGGGCTGCACAGAATTTTTCGAACAAGACATTAAATCCTCAAATTAAAACAGTATTTTGTGTTTACTTGGGTTATGTTTGTCTAATATTAAAAGTAGTTTGATGATCTGAAACATTCAAGTGTGACAGATATTAAAAAATTGGAGAAATTGAGGCAAAAGCCTATTCACAGCACTGTATCGGTGCATGCATTAGAACGTCCAACTATTGCTTTAGGTTGCTGCATTAGATCTCATAAGTGCAGGATATTCCTTGATCCGCCATGATTGATCCATTCTTCAAGCCCCTCCTTAATTGAAGATAACCCAATCCCCCTATGTATCTGCGCCCTATCATAGCATATTACATCGCTAGTTAGAAATGTTATCCCTTATAATAACCTTTATTATAGGGTGGTGACATGAAATGTCACCACCTACAATCACTGACATTAGGAAACCATCAGTGGTAGAACTGCTGAGTATGAGTAACGAAAGTGTATAACTCTGACCACGTTTATTTACAAGAGTTTCTAAACACGCTGGCGTTAATTCTGTATTATAAATACCCAACAAATAATTAGAGGATTGGTTTTGACACGTGGGTTTTAATCTATGACCCAATTAAAAGTTTTCTGACATATTTCAGCTGTTAACATACAAAGGTGACGATTGCCAGCTTGTGGACTCTTCCTAAACTCATCACGTACAAGACTTCTATGAAGGTTCCACTTTAGCCCTGGACCTTTGAGCACAGCTGCTAAGTGAAGCTGTCAACCTGTGAAGTGTTCTCGTAACATTTGCACAAGGGTCGCAACAAGAGGTGACATCAGCTAATGGAAGGACTTCATAGAGGGAGAATCTCATTTGTGCATAGCTGAAGCTTTAAGACCAGCATGGACACTTTGATTGTATTTTAATTAGCAGTGTTTTGTATCTCTTAGGTTGATCACTGTATAAGCAACTGCGTGATATGCAATTTCTCAAAGATCACGTCTTCTAGGTCAATTTCGGCTAAGAAAGGTGGACAGCTTAGAACAGAGGAGCAGCTAGGCAATCTATCTAGCTTGATTGCAAGATTCTCGGCTAATCACAACTATATCAGTCATGATTAGGGTAAGAGAGTACGTCTTTATGTGGAATTCCTGATTGCCTTAGCGTCAAAACAGGAACATTTTATTTTTCAAATGAAGCCGTCTGCATCTTGAAATTAACAACGTCAGAAAATGATGCTGGCATAATGCTAGGAGACTCTCTTTTCAGAGGATTCTTAGCCAAATAATCTTTTCCGAGAAGCAACTAGTTTTACAATGAGACATGAAGCCGCACATATTCTCTGTGGGTGTGATTTATTGTAAGGCATAAAAGGATTTTTATGTAATGCAAAATGTGTTCTGCTATCTTAATAGTGGATATAATCAAAGTAAATTGTGCATTTGACAAGGGAATGAGTTAAATGAGTTGCTGCAGTAGTATTTTTTAGTGCTTTTGACCCATGGATATGTAAGCGGCAATTTCTCTATTTAATACTCGGTACGCATTTTAGGATGATTGTTGGCTGCTCACATCGACTTTAAAGCAAAAAATACTTTATGAGTGTGAAAGATGCAGATAATAGGGGTGAACGGCTGAAAAGAAATACACTTTACTATTGCTGCTCTTCCTGGTGTATATAGTTTCCCCATCCTCTAAATGGAGAGAAGAGAGGGGTTGTCATAGTGTGCTGACTGCCATCACAGTGGCTTCTCCTTTTTCAAATAGATCAAATATAGATGCCCTAAACAGCGCCAGCATACTGTTTATTGCACAGGGCAGAGCCATCAGGTAAACCTGAATCTCTCCTGCTCCCCATATACATGAAATTGAACATGTAACCTATACATTTCCTTAGTTAAAAACAATTCTAGATTTACTTTTACATTTCCAGTTCACATACTCCTTGAATTTCCTTTGAACTGGTCTGAAAGGTACACAGTAGTCTTGTGATATTGTTGGTATTTTATAGTATATGCATTGAATCGATTTACGGTATTTTATTCCTTCAACTTTGCTTCAAAATGTCTCCATTTAATATAGAGTATATATAGTATAATAAATAGAATTATACATAGTTGTTATCATGACTGAACTACCCGGTTGACTGAGTTAATGTCTATGTCTGAACTCAGTGGGAGAAGGTATAATATGTGGTTTCCTTCAATAGCTGCTTGAGTTAAGTAGTAATTACAGTGGATAAATACTAATGAAAATGATAAGTTTATTTTGTACTAAATGAATTGAGATAAACATGAGCCAGATATTAGTATTAAGAGCTCGCAGGCCGCCCACTCACTCAGTGAAATGAACAAGTAGCAGGATCTTACTACAATGTATATATTCATACTACCCGCCTATCATAGTCTTTAACATTCTACATAACATGCTATAGATCGGCAACATATCATTGAAATTAGTCTTCAGACAAGCTCCCTGGAATAGTGATTTCTGCGTGTAAACATGAGCCTTTTCAGTCGTCAGCATAGGAATGACCCTTAGTTCTGATGGATTTATGTATACATCATATGGTTGGTTCATTATTCCGACCTCACACATCAAAAGCATTATTAGATTTAACATTTTTCTGATTTAAGGAATCAATCATTCCATTTATGCAAAGGATTAAAATACTGCAATGTGATCGTATATTGTATTTCACGAATTGTGGTCTTTATTGGAAATAAAACATCAAGTGATTTTGCATGACTCTATTTAGCTCCTTATAATGTTGGTAACCTCAAAACCTTCTGACTGTAACATCCATGGCCGTGGACCGTCAGGTTTACTCACTTCCTGACGGCCGCAGCCATGGTCCTGTGAGCGCTGGCCCGCTTTTCCTCCTCAGGAGACACCAGCACTCACTTCCGTTTTGCTCTGCTGTGTCTGTTAGTTAATTAACCCATGATCCTGGACTATAAGAAGGGCTCTGCCCCTTTCTGCCTTGCCTGAGGTTTGTTGTCGTTACCTATGTTCGTCTATGCAAATGGTCCCTTAAGTGTCTTCCAGTTCCCAGTGTTCCCGTTCCTTCTTCCTGTAACATGTATCCCGAGTTATCCTGGTCCAAGTGCTGTACCTGGTGCCTGCCTGCTGCCAAAGTCCCCTCTGAGCCTGTCCAGCTACTGTCTGAAAATTACCACAGGTACACCTATTGAACTATAGACTTTGTCCTGTGTCCTGTTGGCCAGCTGCTATACCGTCAAGGTGGTATGGTCCAGTGGGTCCACGTACCCTACATGACACTGACAGCAGGCATTAGGGGGTTATTTTGTAAAACCTGAATGCTTTAAAGGGACAATAAATGCACAAAATGAATATTCAACAAACATAAAGAATGCTAGCAACATAATATCCACCTCTTCTTTCATATTGTTCTGCCCATAAACTAATTAAAATTGTGAGAAGTGAACAGGAATCATTCTATATTCATAGACCAGCAGGTGTCATTTTGGAGCCCTAGTCTAGATGTTCTGTCTCGGAGGGGGGGGGGTATTCTGTGTCAGTAGTGGGGGGCTATAGATCCTTTGTGAATTTGCAAACGCCATGTATCCATATGAAACGGTTATATTTGTAATGAGCACAAGGGAGTCCAGATCATTGAACTGTATGGGGCCCAAAGTTATATAATGGCAGCCCTGTCCCCAACACTTAATTTGTTGGAATAGGTTTCATATTTGTATAATCTAAAGAAATGCATTAATTGAAGGGGTTTGTTGGTTTCTGTTTTGATAAATATTGTGCATAAAATGCATACGATACACCTAATTTACTGATTCTCGGCTGTTCCACCACTGACAGTTTCCATGGTACCCTGATGCTTCTTTTTAATCTGAGGTCATGTCTGTTGTCCATAGCAATGTCATATCATGATGTGGTAATGTGACATTGTTATCGACAATAAATTATGACACAAGTTATAAAAAAATAAGCATCAAAGGGACCCAGGAAACCATCAGTGGTGGAACAGCCAAGAATCAGTAACATAAGTGTATGACTCTAACAACATTTCTTATGTTTTAATTTTCTACTAATACAAGCTTTTTATAACAAAATCAAAAACCTTTTAAATTACAGAATAGCCCCCTTGTCCCCAAAAATCTGCCCCTCACCTCTTCCCTTCTGCTACCACAGCGGGATTTGCAATGGGCTGAAAAGTCTTCTCCGATTTTACTGTGTGACAATTCCGTGAGGAAAGAGTTGAGAAACCGTCACCAAAATGTATGTGTGAAGTGTATGCAGTATGTGTTCACCCTTGTATGTATGTAGTAGGTGTGCATAATGTGTAATTGCATTTAGGATGCGAGTGTGCGTTTGACTACACGCCATAATAATATTAATATAAAGCTGAGCACTCGGGTTCTTGTTGAAAAAACTTGAATTTTTTTATTTTGCAATCCACAATATTTTATGAAAGTTTTTGGTTTAGGAAGACCTTCATCAGATAATTCTATTGAACAAAAGAAAAACATAATAATATCGCTATCGTGTCACATTAAATCATGTCATACAAAATCCGCGTTCACAAAATTATGCAACTGGAAAATAAGGGCAAGAGTAGACCCAAAAACATTCCTTGTTAGTGTGTATACCATTCTCACGGAAGTCTCAGTAGGTATAAACTATAATCAACTATAGAAATAGGTATAACGCACATTTCCACCATACAAGGCAGATAATACAAAATGGCGATCATATAAATGCAGTGATGTAAGTGGATATTAGTGGAATAGAAAACCCTACATGACTGGGTACGGCAGTGGTTAGATATGAGCTCAATAGTGATAAATATGAGTATACACTAGAAATAGTATGTGGATAAACATTATACTAGTGAGAAATAATTTTACCAGATTGCCTTGGTGCTAAAGAGTGTAAAGGATATTTCTTAAGTAACATATGCCTTGTGAGAACACGCTCTCATACGCAACGTCCGTTGCTGTGAAGAATGGCACCAAGCCTGGAAGAACTCAGCATCTATTTAAACATACACCATCCCCATGTGAACCAAGACGTTGCAAACATGCAGCATCATCACGTATTTTAGTCATGTGATACGTCGTGACCTGTATGGTGCTATGGTAAACCTGTAAGTGTGAGTACACCAACTAATGTCAAGCGTATCATGTGATACATTTAAACAGCCATTGTAAATACCTTGTATAGGTAAAATTAAGTATTTCTCTACACCATCTCTTGCAATTCGTAAGATGTAAAGGGCATCTTCTTAGATTCGCAGGGATGAGTCCTATTATACCTCGTAATCAAAGAAAATAAATATACGTTATAGTATTCTAATATGATGGTAGAGAAGTCATCATATTGACTAGGAGCCACAGTTCACAGTGCTAAAAATAGGCAAGTGGGAATGGTATACACACTAAGAAGGACTGTTTTTGGGCCTACTCTTACCCTTATTTTCCAGCTGCATAATTCCGTAAACGCTGGTTTTGTATGACACAATGTAATGTGACATGATAGCGATATTATTATGTTTTTCTTTTTTCATTTGTTCAATATAATTATCTGATAAATGTCTTGCTAGACCAAAAATGTTCATAAAATATTGTGGATTGGCAAGTAAAAAAAGTCAAGATTTTTCAACAAGACCCAGAGTGCCGAGCTTTATATTAATATTTTTAATACCAACATAAAAACATCACCACCAACCACCGTCTTTTAACGTCGGCTGGATTTAAAGTCCATTTACCCCTGCCGTCTTTATATGGCCACGGAGATAACAGGTTAAGGATGGGCCATTACTCATGGGTCAGTGCTGTGAGCTTGCCCCCCAGGCTAACATTTGCCAGCCATCACTGGCAGGAACATTTCCCAATTTCTCTGTTTGAGCTGGCTTAGCCTCTCTTCTCAGTTGGTTCCTAGCTAAAATGTAGTGGATTAGGTTTACATTTGATTTAAGATATACCTCCAAGATATCTACTGACTTCATTTTTGGGACAGGATGTAACTGAATGTCAGTTACTTCTTTTCAGTCATATTAATTCCTCTGCCAAACAGTCAACCAGGAAGTTCTCCTTCCTATCTCTCACAGCAATTTCTGGCAGTTAGCCATGATGACAACCTATTCACTTCAATGTGAAGAATCCTGAAAGTCGTGAAATGAAATGAAAGGCACAGAATGTTAAACAAACAAATGTAGCTGTGTTACTGTACATCCTAAGAGACAAATACCTTGATTGCTCTGGAAATACATGCTAGAATACATAATACTCTTCCAAGTATCATGCTAATTAAATTCTACATTCCCCACATAACCACCTTATTAGTTGAATTGACAAATGAATGACCTCTAGAGCAGAAGGTGATCTCTTCAGAAGATCACTGCTCTGGCTAATAGAAGGGGGGTTCAAAGTAGGGGGAACCTCTATTACATCCAATGCAGAGGCTGACACAGATTGCAGAGGGCCCCTGTGCAAAGAATGTGCCTGGGCCCCCATAACTTAATCCCACCAGGGCACATATAAAACTATACAAATTTATATTGCACATTTTATTGCTAGTTTAAAAAACAAGTAACAAACATAAATAATGCAAATAATGTTACTGAATAATACCACCACACCATAACGACATAGTGACTGAATAATACCTCCATACTGTTACTGAATAAAAAAAACACTATACAAAGACCAATATTACCAACATATAGTGACCATATAGCGGTAGATGCCAGTTATACACAGAATCTCTGCAGACCATATGAGTGATTAATCCTTTCACGCCGCAGCCCTTTTTCAGATTTTCATTTTCGTTTTTTCCTCCCCACTTTCCAAAGGCCATAACGCCTTTATTTTTCCGTCGATATAGTACTATGAGGGCTTCATTTTTGCGGGACGAGTTGTCGTTTTTCTTAGCACCATTTACTTTGCCATATAATGTACTAGGAAACGGGCAAAAAATTATTTGTGGGGTAGAAAATGAAAAAACAGCGATTCCTCCATGTTTTTTTGCGCGCCATTTTTACGGATTTCACTGTACAATTAAAACAACATGTTAATTTTATTCTATGGGTCAATACGATTACGCCGATACCAAATATGTATATTTTACTACTTTTACAAGTAAAAACCTAAGTGTAAAAAAGAAAATTTATTTTGTTTCGCCAAATTCCGAGAGCCGTAACTTCTTTACTTTTCCGTCGATTAAGTGGTATAAGGGCTTATTTTTTTTGCGGGATATGCTTTAGTTTTTAATAATACCATTTTGGTGTAAATGTGACGGTTTGATCACTTTTTATTTCATTTTTTGTGGGAGATTAGGTGAACAAAAAATAGAGATTCTGGTGTTTACAATTTTTTTTTACGGCGTTCACCGTGCGGGTTAAATAATGATATATTGTAATATTTCAGACTTTTACGGATGCGGCGATACCAATTATGTTTATTTATTTAATTTTTTACTATGCTCTAGGGGGGAAAATGGGAAAAGGGGGGATTTTTGAACTTTTAATTTTAATTTTTTTTTTACACAAAAAGAAACCTTTATTTAACTCATTTTTACATTTTTTATTAGTCCCCCTAGGGGACTTCAACCAGCGATCGTTAGCTCGCTTGCACGATATACTGCAATACTAATGTATTGCAGTATATCGTGATTCTGACAGTCTCCTATGAAGCCCTGCCGGAGGCAGAGCTTCATAGGAGTACAAAGATGGCGGACCTGGGGGACTTCTCACCGCGGGGGGGGGGCACTGAGACGTTACAGGGGGTCGCCCCCCTGTTTTTAGTAATTTAAATGCCGCAATCTCTATTGAACGCGGCATTTAACGTGTTAAACAAGCGGGATCGCGCTAGAACGCGATCCCGTTTGTAGCCCGGAGGTGTGTCGGCTGTAACACACAGCCGACACACTCGCTCTATGGAGCGGACTCAGCCTATGAGCCCGCTCCATATTCCCCCACCCGGCGTGCGCCGTATATATACGGCGGATGTCGGGAAGGGGTTAAAGCTCATTTATATCTAGTGATTCACAGGTTGTTTACTCTGATCAGAGTCGTTCACTTTCCCTTTTCTTCTCCATCTGGCCCAGACTACTGTGATGACTTATTCCAGCCACAACTTGTCTCTGTAGAATTTGACACACAGACATGTTGGTTTCTCATTTTTCCAGCGCCCTCCACACTATATATGCCCCAAAGTAATAATACCCCCTTTGTGCCCCCTTGTATATAGCACCTTAGCATCCCCTGTAGATAGCACCACACAGCCCTCCCCCTTTTTAAATAGTGCCATGCAGCCCCCTTCTTGTATATAGTGCCACCTAGCTCCCCCTTGTATATAGTGCCACGCAGTCCCCCTTTGTATGTTGTGACACACAGCTCCCCCTTGTATATACTGACACACAGATCCCCTTCCCCTTGTATATAGTGTCACACAGCCCCCCTTGTATATAGTGCCACATAGCTCCCCCCTCCCCTTGTATATAGTTTCACACAGCTCCCCCCTCCCCTTGTATATAATGCCACACAGCCCCTCTACCCTGACCCTCTCCCCTTGTATATAGTGTCACGAATTCCCCTCTTGTATATAGTGTCACACAGTCCTCCTTGTATATAGTGTCAAAAAGCCACCCTTGTATATAGTGTCACACAGCTCCCCCTTGTATATAGTGCCACACAGCTCCCCATGTATATAGTGCCACACGGCCCCCATCCCCTTGTTTATAGTGCCACATAGCTCATCCCTCCCCATGCTTATAGTGTCACACAGCTCCCCCCTCCCCTTGTATATAGTGGCACACAGCTCCCCCCTACCCTTGTATATAGTAGCACACAGCTCCCCCTTCCCCTTGTATATAGTGGCACACAGCTCTCCCCTCCCCTTGTTTATAGTGGTACACAGCTCCCCCTTCCCTTGTATATAGTGACACACAGCTTCCACCCCCCTTGTATATAGCGGCACACATTTCCCCCTTCCCTTGTATATAGTGGCACACAGCTCTCTTCCCCTCTGTATATAGTGACACACAGTCCCCCTCCTCTTATATATAGTGCCACACAGCTCCCCCCTCCCCTTGTATATATTGTCACACAGCTCCCCCCTCCCCTTGTATATAGTGTCACACAGCTCCATCCCACCCTGTATATTGTCACATAACCCCCCCTACTTACCTTGCCCGTTCCCACGACGGATGGAGCACTGCATAAACTCCAGGCGGGACGCATGCACAGACCAGCGTGATGCAGTGACTTCATAACGGCGACCTGCGCAGGGAGTCTTCCCGAAACGGCTGCATCGGTGATATGTCCACCCCTGATCCAAAGGCCCTTTCATTTAGTGTGTCAGTAGTTGTAAAAACTAAATAACAACAGAACCTGATCAAAAATAATATGAGACTTAATGATCGAACATACTTCCAAAATAAAAAATAAAAAAACCTGAAAAATATTTTGATAAAATAATAATCTGCAAGCCTGTGTAAGATATAAATAGGACAAAAAACGAATAAATATATAGTACATATCACCGGTTGGTTGACAAGCAAATTGTAGTACTTCACTGTGATTGATTGTGTTATAATACATAAAGAAAAATCTTAACATTTATATAAAAAAGATACATGAACACAATTTTATACCTGATAGAAAATGGGGGCATGGAGGAACACTTGATGAAACATCTTGCTTCACATTAGAAACAGGATGTTCTCCCTACAGACTTCTGTGTTTTATAAAAATATGTCGTGAGAACAAGGCCTCTGTCTAATGTGCTCATAAGCTATCATTAGCCAAACGTATGTGAAAAATGTGCCCTTTTGCCATTGGTTTGGATAGTATAAGTCATATACTTTGTCTGAACTGTATTGAAAAGCCTAGTCAACTACGCTTTTAAATACAATGTTTTTTTTTAATGGTAGTCAATGACACGTATACAACTTTGTAGACACACAGTTGTGCACGTCTGTGGCATCTGTTTGGTGGACTGTTTCAAACAATGCTGCAAAACGTAGTCTCCTTACTTACTAGCCTTACTAATTGCTTACTAGCATAGTTACATAGTTACATAGTTAGTACGTTTGAAAAAAGACACATGTCCATCAAGACATTGCCGTGAACATTACTGACCATGATCAGAAGACACTGTTCACATTTTTATTTTAACATCACCTCTTAGTAACATACGTACTGTGCACAGGGCCGCACCGTCCATGAGGCGAGATAAGCATCTCGCCTCAGGCTGCAGCCTGCTGCCTCTCTGAGGGGGCGGTGGTGCCACTGAAACCAGCCTCCGCCACCCCCTCCTGCACTATAATTGCATAAGCGATGAATGGCCGAGCGCCGTTCACAGCCATTCAGCGCTCTTCAATGACGCAAGTGGCGTGATGACATTGCACCACTTGCGGCTTTGAAAGGCGCTGATTGGCAGGGCAGACTGACTTGCCCTGTTAATCAACGCCTTTCGTTGTTCAGTCCCAGCAAACCTGCTCAGAATTGAGCAGGTCTGCATTGCCACCAGACAGCGTGGGAACAGGATCAAGGGGAGTATGTAATGTTTTGTTTATTCTAATATAAATGTGAGTGGCATTATCTACAGAGGGAGCTATATTTGGGGCACTATATACAGGGATGGGCTTTATGAGGGACACTATATACAGGGGTGGCTATATGAGGGACGCTATATATAGGGGTGGGCTATATGTGGGACACATTATATACAGGGTGGGCTATATAAGTGATAATATATACAGGGGTGGGCTATATGTGGGGCATTATATACAGGGGTGGGCTATATGAGGGATACTATATACAGGTGTGGGCTATATGTGGGGCATTATATACAGGGGTGGGCTATATGTGGGGCACTATATACAGGGGGAGCTATATGTGGGCACTATCTACAGGGTTTGGCTATATGTGGGGCACTATATACAGGGGTGGGCTAAATGTGGGGCACTATATATACAGGGGTGGGCTATATGTGGGCACTATATACAGGGATGGGCTATATGTGGGGCACTATATACAGAGGTGGGCTACATGTGGGGCTCTATATACAGGGCTGAGGTATATGTGGGGCACTAGATACAGGGGTAGGCTATATGTCTAGCACTATCTATAGGGGGAGCTATATGTGGGCGCGATCTACGTGGGGCTGTATGTGGGGCACTGTTTATAGGGGGCTGTATGTGGGCACTGTCTACAAAGGCATCTATGTGGGGCACTATCTACAGGGAGCACTATGTGTGTGTGGGACACAGTGTATGGTGCTATTATAATCGAGGACACAGTGTATGGTGCTATTATGATTAGAGGTGCAGTGTATGGCGCTATTATATTTTTTTCTTAGTCCGTGGCACCATGAGAATTTTATCTTTGTTTATAGGTGCAGAAATGTTTGAAAAGTCAGAAGCTGAAGAGATCTGAGCGGCAAACTGCAGAAATGGGATGTGGCCGGGAGAAGTCATCATAGAGGTCCAGGCCGGATGGAGAAGAAAAGAGAAAAAGAACTAGAATCTGAGACGTCACCGGTGAGTCACTTAATGTAAATGTTTATTGTGCCTCTAATCAGCACTGTAGTCACTGTATGATCTGCAGCAAGATGATGGGTGGTATGATTTTTCTTGTGGAACAGCAACTCCCAGCATATCCTTATGATTGTTCGGGTCATGCTGGGATCTGTAGTTTTACGCTGTACAAACCTATACAGCAGGGATTGCACTAAATTTAGCTGTATTTGTGCTGGTGCTGTATATATGTTATGATCTTTGTTCTGGTGCTAAATTTATGTACTGAGCTTAGTTCTGATGCTGTGTATATATATATGTACTCAGCTTGGTTTTCTGGTGCTGTATTTATATACTGAACATGGTTCTGGTGCTGTATATATATGTAGTGAGCTTAGTTCTGGGGCTGTATATATGTACTGAGCTTTGTTCTGGTGCTGTATTTATGTACTGAGCTTGTTCTGGTGCTGTATTTATGTACTGAGCTTGGTTGTGGTACTGTATATGTGTATGAGCTTGGTTTTGGAGCTGTAATTATGTAGAATATATTTATAATAACAGAATTGCAGGACAGATGGAGTTGTTTTCAGTTCATTGTATATTTAATGGGCACCTGTCAGGTAGTTTTAACCCCTTGACTCGCCACCATGCGGTAATACATGACCTGACAATATTTCCCCTGCATGTTTTTTTCAAATGCAGCAAAATCTATAAAATCAACTTTGAAAACGGCTCACACTATATACTATCTACTAATTAACCACTTAATACCGAAGGTGTTTTAAACCTTAGTGACCAGAGCAATTTTCGCAGTTTTGCTATTCACAGATGTAACACAGTATAACTCTGTATGTGTTTTATATATCGATGTGACTTTTGCACTGTTTTCTTGGGACATGTAGAGCTTCCTTTTTGTGGTATATATGTATAGGTAACAATTTTGTAACTTTTTTTATAGCCGTGGAAATACAGAAAAAAAAGAAAAATTTCGATTTTTCATCATTTAAAATGTAATAGTTTGAAAATAAAAGTAATTGTTTCATACAAATGTATTGAAATATATTTTTTAATTTATCCTGATCATAAGGACACCTGACTTGGAGGTGTCGTTTATTTTTTTTGACCAGAAATATAGTATAAAACACAAGTGCCCCTTTTTTCAATTGCGCACTAAAATGTCTTAATTTTGTTTTTTACACCATGGTAGTAATGTATGGGTAATGGACTTAAAGTCCAATAAATAATGGTAAAAAAACATTGTGTTCTACAAACTAGACACTCTAAAGTCTATTTCTAGTGGTTCAATTTCCGTTTTAACCCTTCACACTTTTTACAGAATTTGTCCAAACTTGGGCCAATAAAATTTAAATTGCATTTTTTGTTACAAAAGTGGCACTTTTCTTAAGCCATTTCGAAACACCATATGACATACTGGTAAAAGTGACACCTTTCCACATTCTGCTATTTCTCCCGTGTACGGTGATACCAAATATGTGTGTCTAATCTATTATATGGACCCGTTATAGGGCATATCATAGAAGGAGTCCATTTTGGCTTTTGAAGGCCTTTCTACGCCAGAGCTGATTTTAGGGAACCACGCTATATTTGCTGTGGTACTGCAGGTCATTTTGACAAGTATAAATGTCCTGTTAATATTCATCTAGGGGTATAGTGAGTATTTTTAATAGGTGGAAAGAAATAAAAAATAATTTTTTTCAGAAAATACAGTATTGGTGCATTTTTACAGTGAAACATTATCCAATAAGCTACCCTCCCTTTTGGTTCTCCCTACAAAAACGATGTGAAAGTAAATGAGTTAATAATGTGGGTAATATCACGGTCTTTGCCTTCATAGATTCTAAAGGCAGATGTGTAGCCTGTACCGCTCTCACAGAGCTTGTAGATTTTAACTTCATATTTTGCTCTCTTTGAGGGGATGTACTGGCAGAATGAGAGCCTGCCCTTGTAACTCATCAGCGATTCATCCACCCCTAGGTTTTTTCGGGGTTATACACCGGCATAAATGGCTCCTCCAAAGTTTTTATCAGGGGCCTTATTTTATACAGGCAGTCACGGCCTGGAACACTACGGGGGGGGGGGGGCTGGTGATTGTCGCTACACTGAAGGAAGCGCATTAGCACTTCATATCTGCTTCTGGTCATAACGGCTGGAAAAGCAGGTGTGGCATGTGTAGGGCTTGTTGCCAAATCTGACCGGATTGAGGGCTTTTTCACTAACCCCATGTTGAGGATGACCCCTAAAAATTTTTAAGTTCACCAATATTTCTGGGGTGCCACTGCTTTGCATAGGAGGACGTTGGCTTTTCAGCAAAGAATTGGCGAGCATACAGATTGGTTTGGTTAACAACCAGCTCCAATAGTTCATCTGTAATGAATATTTTAAAGAAATCGAGGGCTGTAAAATTTTCCACATTAATATTTCTGCCTGGTGTGGCAATAAATTCTGGGATATTAGGGTAAAATGACTTTGTGGTTACCCACTCAATATATTCGGGGGGAATAGAGTGGGCCGTGTTTTGTGGTACTTCTGCGACACGCCCTGTGCTTGTGGACTCTGCAGCGACAAGTGAATTGCAGAAAGTGTATCACTGTCGTCGCTATCACTGGTAGACAACATTTCTACCTCAGACGCGGTTTCTGTATCGCTTTCATCAGAGTCAGAAATTAACATGGCGTATTCCTCTTCCACCATGAACCTTCTATGGGCCATTGTAATTACACACACGTACAACAAAGACTGTAACCAGACGCACACGCAGACAAATTTTATTATTTTTTCTTAACTTTTTTCTTTTCACAGACAAAAATACACGGACGTCACAAAAGCACGCTCCACAAAAAACTGATGTCAAACAAACACGTAGACTATAAAACTTTTTTTAAACTTTTTTTTTTGCACAAAAAAAGTACACAGAGGTCACACACGTACGCTACACAAAACCCTAGGCTAAACCTAGACTAAACCTAGGCTAAACCTAGACTAAACCTAGGCTAACCCTAGACTAACTCTAGAATAGAATCTAGAATAACCCTAGACTAACCCTAAGGGCACGTTCACACGTGGCGGAATTGCTTTGGAATTCCGCTGCGGACAGTCCGCAGTGGAATTCTCCAGCGGGCATTTTTTACATTTGTTTCTATTCATTTTTAGGAAAGTTAGTTCAGACGTTGCGAAAAACTCCACTGCGGACCATAGGCTGCAGTGCAGAATTTTCCCTCTGCAGCATGCACTGTCTGTTGCGGAGAAGAAGCGGAATTTCACTGTGTATTTCAGCCTTTGCAATGCAAAAACTGAAATCTGTGGCAAGTCCGCTGTCTTTTCTGAAACGTCTGAACTACCTGTCAAATATCGTTGCGTAATTGCCCCAAATCTGCACAAACATTTGCAGCGGAAAAACTCTGCCACGTGTGAACGTGCCCTAAGGATAAGCCTAACCTAGGTATACAATATAAGTTTATATAAAGTTCATATATTAGATTTTTTGTAATTTTGTGTCTTTGGTGTCACAGTAAAATTCTTTCTCTGTCTCTTCTCATACAAAGCAACATGTGTGAGGAGTGACAGAGAGACAGGTAGGAGAAACACTTCGTTTTTCATTTTGTGGTCACTGTGAATGGTTCTCACAGTGATCACATGAACGGAGAACACTGTTATTGGTCTCCGATCATCAATCTAACAGCCTTGGCTTCAGAAGCAGATTACCCGATGACCGGGAAAACCACTCCGATGCGGCCCCCTCCCTCCCATAACACTCAGACGTGGCGCTTGCTATTGAGCGCCACATCTGAGGGGTTAAATATGATCTGAGACCACTGCTAGTGGTCTCCGATCGTTGCCCTGAAGCCCGAGGCTGTTACCAGCAGCCCGGACTTCAGGAGATCCCCGCGAAAACCGCTCTGATGCGGCCCCCTCCCTCGCAAACCACTCAGATGCGGCCGGCACTTGCTATTGAGTGCCGCATCTGAGGGGTTAAATACGATCGGAGACCACTGCTAGTGGTCTCTGATCGTTTCCCTGAAGCCCGAGGCTGTTACCAGCAGCCCGGACTTCAGGAGATCCCCGCGAAAACCGCTCTGATGCGGCCCCTTCCCTCCCAAACCACTCAGATGCGGCACTTGCTATTCAGCACCGCATCTGAGTGGTTAAATATGATCAGAGACCACTGCTAGTGGTCTCCGATAGTTTCTCTGAAGCCCAAGGCTGTTACTAACAGCCCGGTCTTCAGGGGATCGCCGCACGATGACTGAAAAGTTCTTCTGAAGTGCCGACGTGAAAAGCCAACACTTCAGAAGAACTACCCTGAACGGCCGACATAAAAACACGATACGCTGGTCGTTAAGGGATTAAATGATCATGGGGCGGTGCCACTAACCTGAAGAGTCACATAGTCCTGCCCTAAACCCACCTTTTCATTCCAGATTGACATCCCCCTGGCTGTTATACATCACTACCAGTCTCCTCCAACTTTCTTGCATGCACCATTGCCTTGTACTCCTTGGCACTCACCGTGCAGCGAGGTGTACTCCGCCAGGCTGCACCGCACATGCCAGGGCAGTACAAGGCAACGGCGCATCCGAAAGAGTTGGAGGTGACTGATAGTGATGTAGAACAGCAAGGGGGATATCAATCAAAATCTGGGTGGCGCCATTTCAATTTTCACCTCAGGCAGCAGAAAAGTTAGAAACGGCCCTGACTGTACAATAGAAACATAGAATTTGACTGCAAAAAAAACAACTTACAGGTCCATCTAGCCTGTACTTTTGATTTATATATTGTTATACTACTATGCTTCCATATTATCTTGTATAATTATATATATATATATATATATATATATATATATATATATATATTGCTCTGTTTTTAATTCTTAACCTTTTGGACAATAGCCACATGTCTACCCCAAGCATTCTTGAATGGTATTACTATATGTGTCCCCAACACAGCTGCTGGTGGACTGTTCCATGGATCTTTAACCCTTTCTGAAAATAAGTTCTTCCTTGAACTATATTTTAGGCTTGTTCCCTCAACATTTCAGTCTTCCTCCTGCTATCTCCTTATCTAGTACAGATAAAGTTAATGTTAAAGTTATGATTTTTTATATTAAAAATAACATAATTTATTATACACTATACAAAACTAATCTTATTTTATAAAAGAATATTGTTCAGAAAGTAAAATGTCCCTTGTACAATAATAATATTGTCTATGCATGCCCTTAACAATCAGTGTATGACTCATTCCTATTTGCTGCAGTATTTATTGTGAAGAAGGTATGTAGTGTAGGTGGGCTATGATTTCATCATTATCACTGTGAGATATGTTTTGTACTTTTGAATTGAGCTTTGTTTAGGTGCTGCTGGCATGTAACCTCACAACTCTTGTATTTAATTTATTTCTGAAAAGATATAAAACATTTTATTGAAAACATTGTAATATTGAAGAAATCTGTTTCAAAATCTACCATTCACCAGAAACACTTTAAAGGTTAAAGGAAGGAGTGGGAGTGCTTTAGGGAAAAGTATTATTAGACGTGAAGATAAAAGGTCAAATCCATTTAATTGTTGACTTCCTAACATTTGTGCTGCAGACATTTTAATATGGTATAAGATGAGATTCTGAATTCAACAAAGCTCACCAAAGGAAATGATTCTGAGGGTCCACACTCCATCTATACAGAAAATGTGCATGACCACTTTGAAGTGCATTGAAAACTTCATTGTTATTATTGTACACACAGAAAATCTAATCAATGAGGTCTAGCATATAATTTGTGAATCAAGTCATAAGAAAAAGCAAGCTTTTGGCGCCAAAGTCAGCTCCCAATGGGTTGTCCCCTGCCTACCTTTGGGGTTCATTATTGTGTCTGGTGGGCCAGTTCGAACCTAGTCATCTAGCATTTTTGTTTGTTAGTTTGTTAAAGGGTGTCTCTGTCAATATAACATATAAATAGTAATAAAACAAAAAAACATAGCACATGTAGAGCTCTGTGTTTCTAAAATACCATAGTTCAGAATAGGTTTCCCAAGTACTGATCTGCAGGAAAAGTGTTGTTTGTTTACATTCACTTATCCGTAGAATATATCCATAGATCTTTATTCATTCATGCTTTATATGTGAATGAGAGTATGTAAATAATCACAGATGAAAAGCCAATACAAACTGATAGAGTGAGGCCTATTCATGTGTTATCTGAGATCTTATCAAAAGGCCTGAAATCAGCTCACATAAAAGGAACACCAAACAAACAAAATGTTCGAAGAAATTAAAAAAATTCTCAGCAATTCCTCTTATAATCTGCTCCTTTTGCTTGATCCTATTTTGTTTTATACTGTATTAGAATTAATACTAAGAAATATATAAAGACTTTTCCTATATGTGTCCCAGGAGATTAGACTTTCCCCACCTTGTTCTCCTCACAATCCTGTATCTGGCTTTAAAGAGGCTCTGTCACCAGATTTTGCAGCCCCTATCTGTTATTGCAGCAGATAGGCGCTGCAATGTAGATTACAGTAACGTTTTTATTTTTTAAAAACGAGCATTTTTGGCCAAGTTATGACCATTTTTGTAGTTATGCAAATGAGGCTTGCAAAAGTCCAAGTGGGTGTGTTTAAAAGTAAAAGTCCAAGTGGGCGTGTATTATGTGCGTACATCGGGGCGTTTTTACTACTTTTACTAGCTGGCCGTTCTGATGAGAAGTATCATCCACTTCTCTTCAGAACGCCCAGATTCTGGCAGTGCAGACACAGCGTGTTCTCGAGAGATCACGCTGTGACGTCACTCACAGGTCCTGCATTGTGTCAGACGAGCGGGGACACATCGGCACCAGAGGCTACAGATGATTCTGCAGCAGCATCGGCGTTTGCAGGTAAGTAGCTACATCGACTTACCTGCTAACGCCGATGCTGCTGCAGAATCAACTGAAGCCTCTGGTGCCGATGTGTCCGACACGATGCAGGACCTGTGAGTGACGTCACAGATCTGCACTGCCAGAAGCTTGGCGTTGTGAAGAGAAGTGGATGATACTTCTCGTCAGAGCGCCCAGCTAGTAAAAGTAGTAAACACGCCCCGATGTACGCACATAATACACGCCCACTTGGACTTTTACTTTTAAACACACCCACTTGGACTTTTGCAAGCCTCATTTGCATAACTACAAAAATGGTCATAACTTGGCCAAAAATGCTCGTTTTTTAAAAATAAAAACATTACTGTAATCTACATTGCAGCGCCTATCTGCTGCAATAGCAGATAGGGGCTGCAAAATCTGGTGACAGAGCCTCTTTAAAGACAACTGGCTTCAGCAGGAGCCTACTCTCTTTGCCCTGTCTGCAGTAGGACACATGGATAGTTAAGCCTCACTCTGTTTTCTAAGCTTCACCCCCTTAGCCTTTCAGCATCTGAAAATGGAGCTGATCAGCAGGAATTTAACTCTTGTGTTCTCAGCAGGATTTCTCCTGTTTGTTTCAAGAGCATGCAGAATATCCTGAAGACTGGTAAACAGTGTGAGCAAGTCTATCTCATGTTTACTGTTATGATGCATTTCAAGTTTAGTGTTCCTTTAACCCCTTAACGACCGCCCACCGTCTTTTGACGTCAGGCGGTGCATGTACTCAGTCTACAGCGACGCCTTTTGGTGTCGCTGTAGTAGAGGGGGTTTATCGGCACCCTGGTGACATCTGCACTAAAAACCGGCTGTAAGTAACAGGTCCGGTTCTTAGTGCAGCCATCAGGACCTGCCGATTTCGTCGTAACAGCACGTGACCGCTGTGACAGCCAATCACACCGGTCACATGCTGTTACTGCGTACAGAGCCGCCGGGAGTGTCTAAATGACAGCTCCTGCTCTAAGAACGAGCTGTTGCTAGCAGCTCTGTTCTTAGAGCAGTGATGAGGAGACAATAGTATTGGTTCCTGATCTTTTGTGATCACTATGAGATCCAATCATAGTGATCACTACTGTAAAATAAAAGTAAAAACATGTATCTGTTTCTCCTCACTGTTCTAGCTGTGGAGAGAAACAGATACAAGTGTGTCAGTGTCCCCACACAAAATCACTTGTCTCTTACACAGTTTATTAAAAAAAACAACATTTTTTTCAGTATTTTATAGTATATAGTATATACATATATATATAAATATAAATATATTTACTGTATATACTAAGAATCGTACTATAAACTACTTTCTTTTTAGGGTACGCTGTTAGACGGCGTGTACGCTGTTAGGCCTCATGCACACGACCGTAGCCGTGTGCACGGCCGTGATTTTCGGGTCGGCCGGCTGCGGACTGTCCGCCGCAGGCCGCCCGCAAATCGCGGGACATGCACATGGCCGCCACCATTGTTTTCAATGAGCCCGGACCGCAGAACAGTCCGGGCTCCCAGGCCGTGCAAGGACCGCAAAAACTACGGTCGTGTGCATGGCCCCATAGAAGAGAATGGGGCCGCAATTCTCCCGTGGATTTTCGGGGGAATTGCGGCCGCAAAAACACGTTCATGTGCATGGGGCCTTAGACAGCGTAGGGTGCTGTTCTGGGCTTGGGTTTACGGTTTGTATTAGGCGTAGGGTTTAGGTTTAGGTTTGAAAAAAAATAAAAATAAAAAAAAAACAATAAAAAAAAAAAAAAAAAAGTTTCATTCTTTTAGTGTTCTTAGTTGATTAGGCTTCATGCACACGACCGCGCTCGTAATTACGACTCGTAATTACGATCACGGCCGGCCGCTTTCGTGAGCCGTGCTCTCATTATAAAGTATAGCAGCACGGCCTGTAAAATAGAAAAATAGAACATGTTCTATTTTTTTTAACGGCACGGGCACCTTCCCGTGAGAAAACGGGAAGGTACCCGTGGGTAACAGAAGTCTATGAGCCCGTTATTGCGGGTCGTAATTACGACCCGCAATAACGGGTGTTTTTACGGTCGTGTGCATGAGGCCTTAGTTGATAAAAAAAAAAATTTCAACCGCTAGTTCCATTTATTATTTGCGGTTTAGACTGTATTATCATTATGGCTGCCAGAAGATACAGCGTTGAGGAAGCCTATCAGATGCTATGCTCAGATACGGATTCTGCATCTGAAGTTGAGCTTTTAGGGTATGTGCACACGTAGTGACCAAAAACGCCTGAAAATACGGAGCTGTTTTCAAGGGAAAACAGACCCTGATTTTCAGACATTTTTTGAGCAACTCACGGTTTTCGCTGCGTTTTTTACGTCCGTTTTTGGAGCTGTTTTCATTGGAGTCTATGAGAAAACAGCTCCAAAAACGTCCAAAGAAGTGTCCTGCACTTCTTTTGACGAGGCTGTATTTTTACGCGACGTCGTTTGACAGCTGTCAAACGACGACGCGTAAATGACAGGTTGTCTGCACAGTACGTCGGCAAACCCATTCAAATGAATGGGCAGATGTTTGCCGACGTATTGTAGCCCTATTTTCAGACGTAAAACGAGGCATAATACGCCTCGTTTATGTCTGAAAATAGGTCGTGTGAACCCAGCCTTACTTGAAAGCGACAGCGAAAGTGTCGCTTCAAGGGATTCAAGTTGCGATGCAGAACGCATTTGTCCTGTACAAAAAATCAGCGGGCAGGGTGACATTCTTTGAATTTCAGGAGAAAGTGAATGAAGATCTCCTATTTCAATCTGCAGACCAGAGAGTAGTCCATGAGTCAGAGGACGTACACCGACTTGTTGAAAAACATTTTTTACACCCCATCCCTTCAACATCTAACCAAAAATACCCCAAAAAACGGTGTCGGGTCTGCAGCAAACGAGGACAGCGAAGTGAGTCACGATATTATTGTTCCGCTTGTCCTTCCAACCCTGGTCTATGCATAAGTCCCTGTTTTGTCCTTATCAATACACTATGGGCTTTATTACAGTTTTATTCGGGTTTTTGGTGGACCTCTTACAACCCGACCCGACAATACTTCTAGAAATAGCGACATTAATTTGGGGAGTAGTGGTCCTTTACTGTATCTATACATACAGTGTGGGACACTGCCCCTTTATATATTCTACAGGTGATTGGTTGTTTTGTGCACATGGCGGTTCCTACCTTGCCGGGCAGGGGCTTGTTATGGTGTACCGCGTCACTTGGCACATTCGTCCCTTATATAGGGATTGATGGAGCTAAAGAGACGTTGTATGACCAGTCACTTTGAATAATAAATTCATTACAGCCCTACAAATTTTCTTTCATCCTGTGAACATGCTCTAGTTTTCCACATAGCTGGATACATTCTTCCTCCTTTTTTTGGATATATTGCCTTTTTCCGCCAACAGTTTAATACATTTTCCCACTCTAACTTACTATATATCAGAGCGGGTTGATATACATAATGTCTATGGACTGACATGATTTCAGGACAGCTGCATTCTTAGCACGACATAGTCATAGGGTGTAGAAACTGTTAGGGACATCTATTTCTCAATCTAGAAAAGTAGAATCCTCCCATTTTCAAAGCAAAATGTGTGTCCTGAAAGCCTCCGGGTGCTCCCTTCATTTTGGGTCCTGTCGTGTGTCCAGGAAACACATTAGGGCCACAATGGGGATATTTTTGAACACAGGATAAACAGGGTGATACATTTTCTGGTGCATTTCCTTATTCTCATGTCCTCTGTACAAGAAATCGGACCTTAAAATGACACATTTGTGAAAAAAAGTGAAATAAAATTTTCTTTCCACCTGCTTTGCATTAATTCCTGCGAAAACTGTGGGGTCAAAATACTTAGTACACACCTAGATGAATACCTTAAGCGGTCTAGTTTTCAAAATGGGGTCATTTATGGGGAGTTTCTATCTTTTTGGCAGCTCTGTGCCTCTATAAATGTGTAATGGGACCTGAAACATTTTCAAGCAAAATGTGTGTCCTGAAAGTCTTCGGGCGCTACCTCCCTTTCGGGCCCTGCCGTGTGTCCAGGCAACGCATTAGGGTCACAATGGGGACATTTTTGAAAACGGGAGAAACAGGGTGATAGATTTTGGGGGGTGCTTCTTCATTCTCATGGTCGCTTTACAAAGAAATCGGTCTTCAAAGTGATACTTTTATATAAAAAGTGTTTGTTTTTTTAATTTCCCCTGCTATGCATTCAATTTAGCAAAAAACTGTGGGGTCAAAATACTCACTACAGCCCTAGATAAATACCTTAAGGGGTCTAGTTTTCTAAATGGGGTCGTTTATGGGGAGTTTCTATCGTTCTGGTAGTTCAAAACCTCTCCAAATGTACAGTGGGGCCTAAAACATTTTCACGCAAAATATGAGACCTGAATGCCTCCGGTTGCTCCCTTCATTTTGCGCCCTTCCGTTCGTCCAGGCAACGCATTAGGGTCACAATGTGGCCATTTTTGAAAACAGGAGAAACAGGGTGATAGATTTTGGGGTGTGTTTCTTCATTCTGATGGTCGCTTTACAAAGAAATCGGTCTTCAAAGTGATACTTTTATATAAAAAGTGTTTTGTTTTTTTATTTCACCTGCTATACATTAAATTTAGCAAAAAACTGTGGGGTCAAAATACTCACTACACCCCTAGATAAATACCTTAAGGTGTCTAGTTTTCTAAATGGGGTCGTTTATGGGGAGTTTCTATCATTCTGGTAGTTCAAAACCTCTCCAAATGTACAGTGGGGCCTAAAACATTTTCAAGCAAAAATGAGACCTGAATGCCTCCGGTTGCTCCCTTCCTTTCGGGCCCTGCCGTGTGTCCAGGTAACGGATTAGGGTCACAATGTGGGCATTTTTGAAAACAGGAGAAACAGGGTGATAGATTTTAAGGTGTGTTTCTTCATTCTGATGGTCGCTCTACAAAGAAATCGGTCTTCAAAGTGATACTTTTATATAAAAAGTGTTTTGTTTTTTTATTTCACCTGCTATACATTAAATTTAACAAAAAACTGTGGGGTCAAAATACTCACTACAGCCCTAGATAAATACCTTAAGGTGTCTAGTTTTCTAAATGGGGTCGTTTATGGGGAGTTTCTATCGTTCTGGTAGTTTAAAACCTCTCCAAATGTACAGTGGGGCCTAAAACATTTTCAAGCAAAAATGAGACCTGAATGCCTCCGGTTGCTCCCTTCCTTTCGGGCCCTGCCGTGTGTCCAGGCAGCGCATTAGGGTCACAATGTGGGCATTTTTGAAAACAGGAGAAACAGGGTGATAGATTTTGGGGTGCATTTCTTCATTCTCATGGTCGCTTTACAAAGAAATCGGTCTTCAAAGTGATAATTTTATGAAAAAAGTGAAATTATATGTTTTTACGCCTGCTTTGCATGAATTCCTACAAAAAAACTGTGGGGTCAAAATACTTACAACACCCCTTAATAAATACCTTAAGGGGTGTAGTTTTCAAAATGGTGTCACTTGTGGGGTTTCCACCTTTCTGACACCTATGAGACTCTGAAAACCTGGATTGGTGCAGGAAAACAAAATGTACTTCAAAATGTATAAAATCATTGCTAAACTTGTAAGTCTTCTAAATTGCTCCCAAAAAATTTTTTTTTTCAAAAGTGCTGCCAAAATAGAGTAAAGCGATGGAAATATATATTTAATAAAAAAAATTGTACAGTATGTATGTACATATGTGACATATTGCAGTTAAAAATAGCGAAAAATTATAATTTTTACAAAATGTCTTCAATTTTTTTATTTTTTCATTAATTTCCGCAAATCGTATCAGTCTACTTTTACCACTAAAATAAAGTACAACATGTGACGAAAAAACAATGTCAGAATTACTTGGATATTCAAAACTTTCGCACAGTTATTCTCTGATAAAGTCAGACATACCAGATTTAACAAATCTGGCTTGGTCATTAAGGTCTTTTCAGGCCCGGTCATTAAGGGGTTAAAGCTGGGTCTGTCACCTGAATATGCTGCCCTAAGGGTCTGCTCTACACAACCACACAACAGATATTTGACCATTTAACTAAAAGCAACAGGTTATGAGTACTCTGTATTTATGTGGGAAGCACTACCCTTGCCTATCCCTGCTACTCTCACCAGTGACTGACGGCCACCGCGTATACTTGCAGATACACGGCAACTTTCAATCATGAATACAGCTATAACTATGATTCGCCTAAATTCTTTGGGCTCTCACCTTTTGTAATAAATTTGAGTCAAACCTTTACCTTTTCTGCCACATATTAAAATGTATATATTGTTAGGCATACACTTTAAATCTTTTCAAATTTCCCATGTTTCACTGCTAGGAGGGGCTGGAAACAAAGGGGTAACTGGGTGAAGGAGGCCTCTCGGCAATTGCCTTTTTTGTCCTCACTATAATCCAGCCCTGTGATTAGGGGACTCTCCTCATTGATGTCTGTATGCCCCAATATGGGATAGGGTTTTTGTGAAAAAATGCAGTAAAAATAATACATTTCCTAAACTTAGTGTGTTACAATATTATTAGGCACAAAAGGAACAGTAAAGTACTAAATTAAACCCGCTACATCTGTAGGTTTTGAAAGATACCGAGCTCTGTGGAGAGATGGCATTAAACAGACAAAACAATAAAGTTCTTTGTGTGATATAGAACAACAGGTTACTCATATTTAAAGTTTTAAGGTATTTTGTGTTGCATTATTTCTTCATGTTATAAATTCATTTAAATTAATCCGAACAATTTAAATCTTTTCTTATCCTAGTTATGATAGACATTTTATCCAATGGTAAATTTATTTATTGCTGCTGTAAATGTTTAAGTTTTATCTGAGGGAATCTTTTCCCCTCGCCAAGGCAAAGAAATTTATCATCAGTAGAAAAGGGATTTACTGAAAGCTGTGAGAAACACTTCATAGATCTCAGGGTGAACTTATTAAATGTCACACAAACCTTGCCGAAGACATTTTATGTTTGCATTTTCATAAACATCTTTCCACAAATGTGTAAATCATAAACTACGGCGTTAACAGTGCTGAGTTTGTCATTGTATTAGACACATTTGTTATTTGCCACATTTCATCATGATATTAAAGTGAAATTATAAATTTAGCTCTGTTACATTTATATGTTAATTTCTGGTGCTTTCATGTTAAGAACAGAACTGTATTAAATGGAGAAACATACTATAGGTACTAAAATACCACTTAAAATGATGTGACCAATACTAAAACACTTACGCATGGACAGCTTGAAATAGCGACCGGAAGACTGATTACAGGGAATCATGTTTTACTCTGAAACGCTGCAGATTTTTTGAGAAATCATAGTTTTAATACTCCCATCCGACTTCTCCCTGCCCGACTCAGCTTGATGGATAGGTATCTCCCTATCCTTGTAATCGACACTGCTACCTGGTGCCCGTTATAAACAGAATCCAGGACGCAGATGTACCTTAGCCTTGGACTGTCTGCGGAGCTATTTTGAAAGGAGCCACAGAGGTGAATGACAGGATGTAACAGGTGGTTCTTTAATATTCACAGAGTGCTTACAATCCCTTGCACTCACAGAGACAAGCCATGCATTCATCTGTACTGCGGTATTAGTCCCCCATTCTTGTAGAACTGGCTTTTCCACTGCAGTGACCTCCAGTAACATCACTACAGGCTGTTTATGCATTGGCGGTGAATCCAGACGTTGGTCAGCTGGGCAAACGGGTTTGATCAGAGCCTTCTAACATGGAGGCTCCTCCACTCTGTTGACTTTATGGGGTGGCACCAGCTATGGAACAGCTGCTAACTCTGCCTCGGCGCCTTCCCTACTCCTTGCATCCTTACTGTAATGAGAACTCAGGGAAACCAACCAACCATCTCCAGGCAACGATCGACCAACCTTTAACTTCTCTTTTCTATCTGCCACTCTAGAGCAGATCCATTATCAGTACAGCATATGTGAAGCACTATTGAAGAAATGCTGTCACAAATGTTGGTGAGAGCAGTTACTTTGACAAGAACTGTACTTACAAAGACAGTACCCAAATCTGTGAGGACTTGCAGTGAAACTATGCGTGCCACTATATGGCCTGGGACCATTCTCTGTGTTGTTGCAGAAATAGAATGCAAAGTGTACGTTGCACGTATGCGGCCGAGAGGGTTGAGATCCATGAAAGGTAGTGGCGTAGCGGGCACCATGACTCACGGATTCACAGGGCATTCTCCCTACAAAGTGACTGGTGCACCCTAGAGATACTCTATACTTAGCAGGCTGACTGTGTGGTAGAGGGTAGCCCCTCACTGACCCATAGGGGCTTGGTTGGGACTGGCTGCGAAGCCTGCAGCTAGTTTGGCGAAGTACGACTCGTGGGAACTCCTGTAGCGGTTAAAATCCCTAAGCCTGGTTATAACCGCATGGAAATTAATACCTGAGAATCTACTTTTTTAAATCTGTTGAAACTACAGCACTCTGATTATTAGTGTACCCCCCACCCCCCTCGGTTAAAAGGAGATGGTTGGAAGATATGCCGCATGTAGCAGAATGCAAAGCACTGATATGGCGTGAAAAGGAGGAAAATACACAGGGACAAAGCAATGACCATGTTAATCATAAACTGTTTCTGTAAACTAGTTATTAACCCCTGTGTCTACTGTATTTTATTTCACTCCATTAAGTTGTTTTCTTTTAGATAGTACAGTATGTTGTGTGTAGAAGTGAGGGAACACAAAATCTTAGTGGCAGTCATCAGTAAGATTAAACCTTATTGTCATTTAGTGAACCTTGATTTGGAATCCTTCCTAAAATCATTTTGCAAAGGAATATACATTATATGAAAAAAAAGTTTTTCAACACACATCATTGAATTCAGGTGTTTAATTCAGTATCATTGCTACAGGTGTATAAAGGCACCTTGCCCTGCAGTCTGCCTTTGCAAACTTATGTGAAAGATTGGGTCGTTCTAAAGAGATCACTGAATTCGAACATGGTACTGTAATAGGATGCAACTGTTGCAACAAGTCAGTTTATGAAATTTCTTCTTCAAGTGCTGAAGCGCATAGTGCATAAAATTAATTAACGCTGTGCTGACCTTATAATTTCAGAGTTCCAAATCTCTGACATTAACATTCGCACAAAAACTGTGCGCCAGGAGCTTCATGTCATGGGTTTCCATGGCCGAGCAGTTGTATGCAAGCCTTACATTCCAAATCACAACGTCAGATGGAGTGCTGCAAAGCGTGCCATCACTGGACTCTGGAGCAGTGGAAACGTATTCTGTGCAGTGACAAATAACACTTCTCTATCTGGCAGTCTGATACACAAGTCTGGGTTTTTCGGATGCCAGGAGAATGTCACATTCTTGACTGCATTGTGCAAACGGTAAAGTTTGATGGAAGAGGGATAATGCAATGGGCTTATTTTTCAGGAGTTGGCCTGTGCTCCTCAGTCCTACGGAAGGGAAATCCTAATTCTTCAGCATACCAAGACATTTTGGGCAATTGTATGCTTCCAACTTTGTGGGAACAGTTTGGGGAAGGCCCTTTTCTGTTCCAGCATGACTGGACTTTAGTGCACAAAGCAAGGTCCTAACAGGCAAAATCCCAAATAAAAAAAATTAAAAAACTTTTTCCCTTATAAAATACTTTAATATGAAAAAACAAAAAATTCAATGAAACATTACACATATTTGGTATCACTGCATCCGTAACAACCCCACCTATAAAGCTATTATGTTATTTAACCCACACGGTGAACGCAGTAAAAAATAAAATAAGAAACAGCGCCAGAATTGCTGTTTTCTGTTCATCCTCCCTTCAAAAAAATTTGCTAAAAAGTTAGCAAAAAGTCGCATGTACTCCAAAATGGTACCAATAAAAACTAGAAGTCGTCCCACAAAAAAAAGCCACAAAAACAAATAATTTTGAAAAAAATGTTTTTACGGTGTAAAAGTAGTAAAACATACAAAATCTATATAAATTTGGTATCGCCACAATTGTGACAATGGAAAAACGCAAAAAATAGATTGGCCATTAAAGTTTAAAATGGGGTGTTCATTAAGGGGTTAAGGCAAAACCAGAAATTAATTTAAGAAAGATATTTGTAATTATTTCCTTAATACATGTCCTCCCTTTTGGATCCACTCATGTTTTTTGGCCAAGAAAACACATTTAAAATTGCACTAAACTGTACTGTTTGAACCTGGCTTTATTAAGTCAGGGGCAAACCAATTATACACATTTCTGATACTTTTATATGTCTCACTCATATAGAGATGTTTTGTGTAGAAACTAGATTTAGGGTATGTGCACACGTAGTGACCAAAAACGTCTGAAAATCCAGAGCTGTTTTCAAGGGAAAACAGACCCTGCTTTTCAGACGTTTTTTGACCAACTCACATTTTTCGCGCCGTTTTTCGCGCCGTTTTTGCGGCGTTTTTTACATCCGTTTTTGGAGCTGTTTTCATTGGAGTCTATGAGAAAACAGCTCCAAAAACGTCCAAAGAAGTGTCCTGCACTTCTTTTGACGAGGCTGTATTTTTACGCGTCGTTGTTTGACAGCTGTCAAACGACGACGCGTAAATAACAGGTCGTCTGCACAGTACGTCGGCAAACCCATTCAAATAAATGGGCAGATGTTTGCCGACGTATTGTAGCCCTATTTTCAGACGTAAAACGAGGCATAATAGGCCTCGTTTACGTCTGAAAATAGGTTGTGTGAACCCAGCCAAAGCCACGATACACAGTGACATGTATCACCAACAACTATGGTGGATGAGAAATATTCTGGTTTTGATATAGCAAGTAGTGGATATTTATGCTTGAAATTGATGTAATTGCACATGAGCAAGAAGTCAAACAGGCTTGGTATGGCGTAGCTAGACACGCCAATCAAGGTATACCAGACAGGGTATCAGGACATAAGCATTTATTGTAAGGGAAAGGAATCTTTGAGACTGTCTTAGGAACATATATGTGTCTGTTGGATCGGTTTTGGTGGGAAGGAGGAGGAAGTTAAATGAACTGACAGGTCCATTAAATTGAAGTTTTCTTTCTTTCTTTTGCCTGAGTTATGCATTAAAAGGAAACTTACTACAGCACTGTAAAAAAAGGGAAAATAAAAAGGTATGTACACCGATTAGCACAAATAAAGTTAAAATTATAATAAAAAAAAAAGGATGGAGACAAAGATGGGGTGGGGTCGGTCAACAAAAACGTTTTGTCAAGCAGAATTTTTGCTGTCTGTCCTTTTAGAAGTTGGATATATATAGAATACATAAATTCTTTCTTGCATCAAGTATTAAACTAGGCTTAAATATTAGAACAGTTTAGTTATTCATGAGGATGTCCAGAAGAGTGCTATTGCGATTTTAACAACGTTTTACAAACTTTATTTTCCCAGATTTGTATATTTTCATCGTGCAGGCACAAGAAGTCTTTGTGTTTTACACAATTGTCTAGACCTTAAAATCAATATTTCATTTGCATGTTTTTTTCTTCGGGATCTTGAAATGAAGCAAGTTTACACGTTTAAGCTTATCTTTAGATAACAGCCTGGAAGAATGATTTGCCTTTTTTGTTAGGCTGCGTTCACATCTGCGTTAGGGCTCCGTTCCGACGTTCCTTTAGAGCCCTGACAGACACAATCTGATGAAACTATCTATTAGTCAGTGTGTGGCAATTAAATCTTCAACTTCCTACGGTTCTCAGATCCACAGGAGATATTTTTTGTCAGCTAGAACTTTCAATAATGCGCTTGATGCTGATGTTTAATCTTCTTAACACAAAAGATTCTTCAAGCCTTATGCCCCTTTCATAGACTCTCATCCCCTTATCTGTTTACTTACATAATACCGTCTATTCCTATGACACGTGTTACATGATATTACTATTATACAGGTTACATGCTATTACTATGATACCTCTTATGACTACAACCCTCATATTCATGGTGCGCTCACAAGTGTTGGTAAGGTAGAACTGCATCAGCATTCAAAGTGGCTAGAGTCAAGCAAATGATTGATTGTATTGCTTCTCTTCAGCACAAACCTTGGTCAGCTTAACAAGATTCTACTTCTGTTCTACAGCGGAACAATCTTTCCTGACATTGTTCTTGTCTAATCTTGAAGATCAACCATGCTGACAACCCTATGATAGTACACAACCAAGGATGGGAACGGCAATGGTAGAAAGATACTCTACCGCTTGAGCCTTTGTGTAGCGATACAATTCTCCTCGGCGCCTTACTTATAAGCAATAACTGTGTACATTGCTTCAGAGATTAATATGAAATGTGCATTATTTGCCTTGACAATGGAAATTAATGAAATGTAGAACTGTATGAAGATCTTTTAAGACATTTTTGCTCCCTTAACTCCATTTTAATTATAGGGTTTTAATGGAAATAACAATACATTGTTCAATAAAACAAGTCTTGTTTCTTTCACCTGGAAAAGTGAGAAACAAATATTAGATTTTACAGAAATTTGAAGTCATTTCTAGCAGTTGCTTAATGCCTGCAATAATAAAGTTTAATAATCTAATACAGTTTTTATCAGCCAGTTATTTATTTCATTATAATACCTGTTAAATTGTATTATTAAAGAAGTTCAATTTACTGTAGCTCTTTTATAGTGTGTTTATCGTTCAGTCAATAAAGTTACTGCACTAGCTTGGGTGAATAACTACTCCCATATGTGTTCAGCCGAAAATATTAGGTATTAAAAAGTAGAACATAAACAAATTATCATAATGTATATTCATAATAATTAAAAAAATATATCTATTACAATAATAACAATAATAATAGTAAAAAACAATCCAATTCCACTGTTAAGGCTTTTCTACAAATTTACCTTTAATAAATATAGCAGCTACTGTGACATCTATATCACAAGAAAATATCAACCCCATAAAACATAATTATGTAATAATATAATTCTATAAAGTGTAAATGTTTAGCTCATTGCATAGTTAGCACTGTTGCATTGGTCAATAGGAGTGGTACTAAGGAGTGTTTCTTCCCAAGAACCGTATTAGCTGAATGGTTCCTTTAAGGCAATATTAAAGGAACACTCCAGAAAAAACTCAAAAACTGTTATAGCTGGTGCAGGAGCTGAGGGTGCAGTGCGCAACTCAGAGATTTAAAGAATACCAAAGAGAAAATTCATGAACCTTACCTTTAGGCCCTGCAGTAGATATATCATATTGTATACATTTTTCCTAGAATGTTCCTTTAACTGTCACAAATAGTATTCCGACTCCATGTGAGGCACTATTCTCTTGGTTGGTTCGGTTTCTGTGTGAGGCACTTAACACTTGGTTGTTTCAGTTTCTATGTGATACACCAAAAGGGGCATTACTATAGGGGATGCAGAGGTAGCAGTAACAGCCAGGCCCTGGTGCCTTAGGGGAATTAAAGACCCTTCTACCACATAAGTATTATAATTGTCTCATGGTAGATGGGCTGTTATAGATTTTGCATTAGGGCCCAGTAGCTTTAAGTTTCCTCCTGCGGAACTAACCTTTTGGTTGGTCCAGTTTCTACATGAGACAGTTACCTCTTGGTTAGTTCATTCTCGACCAATACCACTACTGACTTGGCATTCAGGACATTGTCCAATGGGTTCCCGTCTTAACTGATGGGGCTTCTGATACTTTTGGAAGAGTGAATTAGATCTAATGTGTGGCGCTAGAACAGTGTAGCTAGAATCTAATATTTTAAGTACAGCTTTGAAAAAAAAAGCTAATATCTCATTGGTTGCAATGACATCTATTAAGTAACATCTAATTTGCATTGGACTTAAAAATGTAACCCATTATATTGCAATGTATGATTGTATTCAGTTGTAGCAAAGTTCAATAGGCTTAGATAACAGCTGTAAGACTAAATACACAAATAATGTCTGTTCATGTCAACACATAAGCTCTAAAGAGCTTCTGTGAAACTGAAATCGACGGTTGCACTCTATTTGGAAGGTAGTACTTTGATGGGATTACGCTAGCAAAATAATTCAGGTTTCTTATACCGATGAGCTTAAAAAAAATATGGATAGAATCAGTATTGTAAACCATGGAAAGGCCGGACCAAACGCAACAGCTGCATATGCAATTTTAACTCCAATTATATCACGCTTCCAAACAGTAAGGTTTGATCTGATAAAATAAGTTTCCTCAAATCTTTTTTTTTTTCTTTTTTTACTTCTATTTATAGATTAATTGCACTTTCTTTTTATCCTACCTATGTATTCCATGGAGGATCTTTCCCGTATTTTTCAATTTTGCGGAGACATTGCAACAAAGTAATATCACCAGAAGCCCTGATGATTTTTTTCTTTGTATTACCGTGAAATAAATGTCAAGCTGTGCCTAGATGGAGATATTTTCTACTTATAACTTTTATACCGATAATGTACTTTGGTTGCAAAATTTGAGCAG
The DNA here is from genome assembly GCF_050947455.1 of Rhinoderma darwinii. Lineage (NCBI taxonomy): Eukaryota > Metazoa > Chordata > Amphibia > Anura > Rhinodermatidae > Rhinoderma > Rhinoderma darwinii. Next base: position 191,738,922 of record NC_134687.1, on the reverse strand, counting down.
TGTTTGTAATGAAGGAAGGTGTTATAATGTATTAAGAGAACATGGCTATGTAAGTGGCTAAGGGGGGAGGAATGATGGTTAGTTTGTAGTTTTTCTTCATAGACATGAGGCTTGTCTTTAAAAATATATCCTATCTATATAAACGTGTGAACAAACAATCCTCCCCTATATGTTTATGGTAGCAAAATCAGCATTTAGAAGCCAAACGTAAAGCGCAAGTTCATCTTTAATCATGTCGAAAACAATAGCTACTGTATAAACCATAAAAATATGCCGCACTGCATGACATATTTTGCTTCTGGTTCTCTGTGAGCTTCATCTAATGGGAGGACAGGGGATGCAAAGTGGCTGCAGCTAAATGGAGAGATGGCCACGCTTGGGTACGTCTGTCTCTATTGAGGTCTCTGTGCAGTTTCGGGGAGCAGCACTCATTCTTTCATTAACTTCTATAGACGCCAATGAAGTGAGCTGTGCACAAGTGCAACTACTTCTCCATTGAAGCCGATGCAACAAGTGGCCACTAGAGGTAAAGGTGCTCCTGATCGCCCAATAGTTGAGGATCCCACCTATCAGGCATTTGTGGGATATCTGGTGGATTTCGACTACAGTCTTTTCTGTGGTCAAGTTCAGTAGAAACTACTCATGGGCTCCTAACACATAGACTTCTCTCTAGCGAGCAATCCTGAACAAGCATCCTCTGTCACAAAGCAGGCTGAAGAGACTGGGAAGAACCATCTTAGCACAGTGCCATAATGAAGTTTACTATGATGACACCACATCAGCGGGTGGAAATGGAGTGTTTGAGGAACGTATCGCTGAAAGGGAATGCCCACTGGGCTCTAAATGTGAATTCATCCTAAAAATCTAGAAATCGTAGCAAACATCTATTTAAGGTCCAGGCACTATACGACCTATCCAAAGATACATTTCTTGAGTGAACAAAGAACTCAATCTTCAGTGTACAATAATAACATACCCCTTTACCAACAAGTGAACTACATGTTAGTATAGTATACGTAAAGGCATTCAGATGAAGACTTATGCCACTATTTGATGCTGAGCCCTGTTCTACACTCTTCTGACACTATTAAATTGCTTCACATTTCTACATTATAATGGTTAGCAGCTAAACAATTTTTTATTCCCGTCTGACCTTACTTATGTTAAGTTATGCTAACCTATTTACCCTTCTTACAATGATTCTTTGGCAAACAAGGTGAGCAGGTGTTTGGTCAGCACTCCACGAAATACATTTTCACATCAAATTTTATCCCTAGATGCCGCTGGCGAGAATGACAATGAAAACGGTATTGTTTTAAACAGGACAAACTATAAAAAAAATGCTGTGTAAGGTAGCTATGATTTTATAGGAGTGTTTGAAAGTCCTGCAGCAGTGAATTTGTCAAGCTGTTTGCAGTTCAGCTAGTTTAAGGAACGTATTATTCTCCACTGAGTGCATTAGCTCACGGCTGCGAGAAAGGTCTTCACAATTCTTGAGAACGCAGATAGCTTAGTTAAGGAACCTTTATTATTTCTTCATTTTATATTCTCTTTATCTCTCCTCACATGATTAAATAGCATGTCGCAGAGCTCCCTAGAATAATTGGGATGAGCAAAAGCATTACTAATGGGAAAAATGTGCTGCCTACAGCAAATACCTTTGCTTATTAGTCAAACTGCCACCTTATAAGAATGCAATTAATTTCATAGGAAAATAGACACATGTTGTACTGATGTACTGAAATACTTTTCTAATTTGTTCAGGAATAGGACATTCATGGTCTAACACCTCAAGTTTTGTTTCATGGCAATAATGTGTCAATTTAAATATCTGAATATGATTTTATGTGCTGAATACACACATGCTTTACGGAAATATTATTGTAGGATGAAATAGAGTATTGATTGATGATGATGACTTCAGCTTCCAAGGAAAGGCAAAGAAATGTGGAAATGAGCTTACAGTACATTAAAGGAGTTGTCTGATTAAGAAAATAATATTCCAATACCCTATTAGGGAATTCTAAGTAACTAGAGGGGAGGTACACCCCCCCCCCCCATTCAGGATTCTCATCTATAAGCCATAGCTAATAGCAGCTATAAAGAGGACCTGGGGGCACATCCATGCATTACTCAAACAACCCATTGATTTCAATGGGCACTGTGTAATGCCTCATCTGCCCTGTGGTGATGCCAGAGCTGTTTTAACACATTGATGGGCCGAGGATTTACTATATTGTTTATAGAACTAGCCCAGCAATGTATACATAATTCAGCCATAACATAAAAATCACTGACGGATCAGGTGAATAACATGTATTATCCCTTTACAATGGGATCTGTAAAGAGGTGGGATATATTAGGCAGCAAGTGATCAGTCAGGAAAAATGGTCAAGCGTAAGGATCTGAGCGACATTGACAAGGACCAAATTGGGATGGCTAGATAGATAAGAGCATCTCCAAAACACCAGGTCTTATGGGATGTTACCAATATGCTACTAAAAGGACGGACAGCTGGTGAACCAGTGACAGGGTATAGGGTGCCTAAGGCTCAGTGATGTGCGTGGGGAGCGAAAGCTAGTCCATATGGTCTAATCCTATAGAAGAGCTACAGTATTGCAGCACAAATTGCTGAAAAAGTTAATGCCGGCTATGATAGAAAGGTGTCAGGATACGAAATACATTGCAGCTTACTGCATATGGGAATGTGTAGTCTCAGACCGGTTAGAGTGTCCATGCTGACCCCTGTCCACCGCCGAAAGCGCCTGCAATAGGCATGTGAGTATCACAACTGGAGCATGGGGCAATGAAAAAAGGTGGCCTACCTGAGGAGGTAATGGCACCAGGATCCACTATGGGAAGAAGGCAAGAGCCAGTGTGATGCTGTAATGATGGGGTAGGGAGACAGACAGGTGAGCCCTAATCTACCCGCCACTCAGTCCCTGCCTACTTGCAACGACCCGTCCTAGGCGACGGGGTACAACTGGGCGACAGTCCCTACGCTCAGTAAGTGCACGACAGACAAACAGACAAGGGTACACAGAAGCTAGGGAAACGGGGCAGCTGCCCACGGAGACACCGTGAGCAACGAGAGTAGTGAACGAGCCGAGTCAAACCAGGAGTGCACGAGGTACAAAACGCTGAGCAGGAGAGTGGTCAGTAAGCCAAGGTCAATAACAAGGATCAGTAGTTCAAGCAGCAGCAGCAGAGCCAGGAAACAAGCAGAACAGAATCACAGGCAAAGGAGGAACAGGAAAGGCAGGTATAAATAGACAGTGGGCGGGAGCTAGCTCCGTCTGACCAGGCTGTGATAGGCTCTCCCACTCCTAAGCCTGCCATCCTGAGTGGTGGAAGATGGAGTCAGTCTCACAGACATAGGAGCAGGTGCAGACTGATTACCCACAGGCGTCGACACAGAAGCTGTGTCTGGCAGATCCTTTACAGATGCTGTGGGCAAAGTTCTATTGGGAAAGCAAGGAAGGAAGAAATAGGATCCAGCGCTGGGTAGAATTAAAATGGATTTTCTGTTCCAAGTTTAATGGATTGGATTAAAAGGAAGTCCAGTTGTATATGGTCCTGGGTGTGTAGAAAGTGGAGGTATTTGTCCTCGGGGCCTACGCGTTTCGGACGACTGCCGCGTCCTTAAACTTGGCTACAGCCGAAACGCGTAGGCCCCGAGGACAAATACCTCCACTTTCTACACACCCAGGACCATATACAACTGGACTTCCTTTTAATCCAATCCATTAAACTTGGAACAGAAAATCCATTTTAATTCTACCCAGCGCTGGATCCTATTTCTTCCTTCCTTGCTAGCCTGCCGTGTGCCGACACGAGGATCCGAGCGCTATCCAAAACACACTGGAGTGTGTAAGGTGAGCCGGAGGTTCCCTCCCCAGTTTCTATTCTATTGGGAAACCTTGGGTCCTGCCTTTCCTCTAAATGTTACTTTGACATGTCTAACCTATCTAGACATTGTTGCAGACCAAGTACACCCATTCCTGGAAATTGTATTCCCTAATTTCAGTGGACTCTTTCAGCAGGATCCCTGCCACATTGCAAAAATTGCTCAGTAATAGTTTAAATAACATAATATTGAGTTCAGAGTGTTGATCTGGCCTCCAGATTCCCCATATTTCAATCCGATTCAGTATTTTTTGGGATGTGCTGAAAAAACAAGTTTGATTCATGGAGGCTCTACCTCACAAATTACAGGAATTAAAGGATCTGCTGCCAGCGTCTTGGGGCCAGATACAATAGGAGACATTTAGAGGTCTTGTGGGGTCCATGACTCGATAGGTCAGAGCTGTTTTGTTGTCACGAAGGGGACCTACACAATTTTAGGCAGGTGGCTTTAATGTTATGGCTGAAATGTGTATATACTTGTAGTATATATACACTGCTGCACTGACTCTATATACAATATTGTACATGACATCAGTTTAGACATTTTATTTACTTCCGTATATCAGTATACTGTAAAAAAAAAAAAAAAAAAAACAGCAGCAGAACTGCTTTTTTTTCTGCATTTTTGCCAACATTTTAATTTATACTAATTAAACGATAATGTATATGTACCAAAAAATGACACCTACATAAAGTACAACTTGTCCCGCAAAAAACGAAGTCTCATACAGCTACAAAAAATAAAAAAAGTTATGAGCTCCGGGTGTCAAAGAGAAAAAAAATAAATAAAATTTGTCTGTCCTCAAGGCCAAAACTGGCCATATCCTTAACCCCTTCCCGCATTTTCACATACATGCACGTCGGGGAATGCAGCCTGTTAGCGCATTCCCACGTGCATGTACGTGATGGAGATCGCGCGGGCACAGAAGCTGTAACTGACAGCTGGGCTCCCGCTGCAACTGCTGAGATTGAAGAAATCTTCAATCTCAGCTGTTTAACCCGTTAAATGCCGCAGTCAATAGCGACCACAGCATTTAAATCTATTGACAGAGGGAGGGAGCTCCCTCTGTCACCCATCGGCGGCCCGCGATTGCGATCTCAGGCTGCCAACGGGTTGCCATGGCAGCCGGGTGTCTAACAAAGACCTGCCCTGGCTGTATGCCTATTATGCCGTGCCAGAGGCATGGCATAATAGATTGCCTGTCAGTTTTACACTGACAGGCAATCATGCATTGGTATACTAAGTATACCAAAGCATTATATATGCGATCAGCAGATCGCATAGTGAAGTCCCCTGGTGGGACAAAAAAAAAAAATGTCAATCAGTTAAATAAAGTTTGTGAAAAAAATAAAAATAAATTACAGTCAAAATCAAATAAAACTACTTTTTTGCCCAAAAAGTTGTTTTATTTAGAAAAAGTGTCAAAACAAATCACACATACACATATATGGTATCCCCGCGATCGTAACAACTTGACCAATAAAATGAACACATTAATTAAACCGCCGGATGAACGGCGACCAAAAAAACCACAAAAAACAAGAATAAAGTTAACATGTTATTTACGCTGCATAGTAAACGGCGTAAATTTGTAACGTGAAAATCAATGCTGGAATAGCTGCTTATTTTGAATTCTCTCCTAAAATAAAGTTAATAAAAGTTAATCAATATATTATAAGCATCTAAAAATGGTACAATTACAAAATACAACCCGTCCCGCAAAAAACAAGCCCTTTTTTTAAAAAAGGGGAAGAAGATGAAAATATCTCATCGAGATATTTTCATCTTCTTCCCCTTTTTTTTAAAAAAAAATGTATAAAAATATTTTGGATATTAATAAAAAAAATTTGTATATCTTTTACAGTTGGGGACTATTCTCTTCGGAGGTTCGTTCACCACACACCAGCGGGCATACGACCAGGATGAGGACTATAAATTGTTTATTGCGAGTGTTTTTTTTCATTTATTATGGAGACCATAGAGGTCTCAATGGGGATATTATAAGTGACGATCGATAATCAGAAGTCTTGTGTATTATGCGGTATAACTATTCGATGTATTCCATCAAACATATGTTACGAGCATTCCCTGTAATCATTTTTTGACCACTTTTTGTGATCTAATTTATATAGGCGATCTAACACAGCAGATGACTTCAAGATCTTACCATTTTTTGACCCGTACAATCGGCAAGGTGCAGGTTAAATTTACCTTCTCCCATTCTCATTTTATTGGATACCTGGACGCATGTGACTTATCGTCACGCAGTGATGGTGTCCTTGACAACATGAGATTATATCTTATAGCGTTTCTCCATATGATTGCTATCACATTGTGTGGATTGATATTTCTGAATCACATAGTGTGAGATTGAGGATATTATATCCTCTATAGGCACTTGATTGAAAGAGATGTTTTTGTAATACTTCTGCTTCCATTGTGCCGTTACGATACACTGATCGCAGAGCATGCGCAGTAGCGTCCTAGGATCGGAGCTGGAACCTGGAGTGTGGTGAACTTCCCTTCTTCGTTTTCTACTCTAAGATTAACGATTGATGTCTTAAATACTTACTATGGATTGAAGATGTATTGTATGTCGGATTTATACACTTTTGTATCATTATGTAATAAGTTGTTGGTTGTTATTAAGACTAATGTATGATTCACCTGGGAGACCGGGATCACGATTCTCACTGGTTGCAATGTACCATGTGATTATTTGAGTTCACCTATTTAGGATGATGTTTTTAGATAGAATGTTAGGCTTGACAAAGACCCCACACTCACTATGGGTCGAAACGTTGCCTGTTTGTCGTGGATGTTCTGACAATAAAACCACTTTGATTATCTGGAGACGTGTGCTGTTGTTCGACTATCTTTCTTGACATCCACAAGATATGTCATAAATGTCAGATAGATGCGGGTCCCACCGTTGTAGGGTCGTGAGTTACGTAAACAGCGTAACTCACGGAGCTACGCTGTTTACGTAAGTCTCATAGAACTTAATGGTAGTTACGGAAACAGCTTAGCTCGCATGCTACGCTTCTTCTGTAACTGTCATTCACTACTATTGGAGTTACGGAAACAGCGTAGCTCAGCGAGTTACGTTGTTTACGTAACTCACGACCATAATGTTTTTCATGGTCGAAAAACACCTCATTCAGCCGCAACACACAGGTGCTGACCGGGGTTTAGTGGACCCCGTTATGGAGATAGGTGCAGGTCCCAGAGGTGGGACCTGCATCTATCTGACATTTATGACATATCCTGTGGATGTGTCATAAATATCCCTCGTGGGAAAACCCCTTTAAGTGGTTAAACTGTGTAGCTTCTGTGTAGCTTCTGCAATCTGCAATGTGTTCTCACTTCTTAGAACTGCCTCCCACATCTGTCTTAACTAATCTGTCCCTTAAGTTTTGGGTGCTTGTATAGGACATGAGATGTCTATTATTAAATGCTTCAATATGTGAGTAACTATTCTTGATTACTCCCCAGTGTCTGTTGTTAATGCTAGAGATCTCACCACTAATATCACTGTACATAAGTAGAGACAAAAGGGATACTTTTACCTACACAGGAATAATGTATTGCGAACAGTGCTTTTTGTATAGAGTTCAGAAGTTAAAGAACCCTCCATCAGTCTAACTGTAACAAAAATTAAATGTTCTGTATGGAATATAAAATGGAAAATTATATGTCAGGATCAATAGAGTTTAAAAATCTATGAAAGGACACTATTGATGATTCTGTGTCTGTCCATATGAGGACGATGTCATCTATATATCTCCACCACCTCAAGACATAGTCGAAGTGGGGAGATATATAAACACCTCTACCAACCTGGTGACAAAAATGTTGGCATGGGTTGGCGCCATGTTGGACCCCCATAGCCATCCAGCTACACTGTAAATAAAACTTATCCCCAAAAAGAAAATTGTTTAAAGTGAGCATGCCGTTGAGAAGGGTTATCAAAAAATTCCTACAAGGTGGTTTATAATCAGAGGTTTCCAATACACGTTGCATTCCTTAGAGGGTACCTGTCACCAGCATGTCACCTATTAAACCAGCAATACCTGGTGGTAGTGGGCGATAAATCATGTCTATATAACCTATAAGTGTTTTCTTAGTCTGCTCTGTAGCTTTAGTATTCAGTTTTTTAGTGTTCCCACACCGTATACTAATGAGCATAAAAGAGTCATATCTTCATTTGAAAAGAGTCAAATCTTCGTTTGAAAAGAGTCATATCTTCATTCCGCAAGTCTTTCTGAGTTTACCCCACCTCCTTTTGATTGACAGCTCCTAGCCTTCCCCCAGCATACAAAATCCCGCGATTGTGCATTGATGTCCTCTACTGGTGTGTGCGTACAACACCGGATTATTACGCAAAAAGGCGCAAAATGTTTGCAGACCATTATTTACAGTCAGAGGAGGAGTTTAGGAGAGTGGATAACGGCAATTAACTTTTGACAGCAGCGGCCAGTGACGGATAAGTAAAGTTCAATAGGTGAAATGCTGGTGACAGGTTCCCTTTAATGCCATTGGTGTGACTGATGAAGGTTTAAAGTGAAACCAAAAAGGCCCCCTTCGGTGTTGTTACTTTTTGCAATCTAAGTAAAAAGTCTGTAGTGTCCCTAATGTGAGAACATATATGTCCGCAAACTGTCTCATTGTTTTGTCAACAAAGATAGAAATATTGTTCAAAAGCTCTTATGTACTTTTGGTAATAAGTATAACACAGGAGTATTCGGATGCACAACAGTCAAAAACTTCTTTAAAGTTGATCTATTAAGCTTTCTTTTAGGGCCTGGTCCAACACACTTTTGATATTTCTCTCAATATCCCACCTGGGATCCCCTTGGAGGACACAATAAACATCACTGTCTGTTAGTTGTCTATACGCCTCTGCAATGTACATTATATTGTTTTGTCCATCTCAACAACATCACAATATAAAATTTCTCATATTGCGCAAGCTTAAGGTCATGTTTACATTGCACAAATTTGCCATAGGCTTTTTATTTTTGTTTTTTTTTGAAAATCACTCCTTCCCCTTCTTCTAAATTAATGATTAAAGCAGCATTGTATATTTGCTTCTTCTTCTGTTTTTCTTGAAGTCTAGCTTAAAATTTTCCAATACAAAGAAGCTCTTACACAGGTTGAATTTCCCAAAGTAATTTTTTTTTAAATTATTGGTAAATACAGGCTGTGAGTACAGCTCTACATTCTCGGTGCTGTTTTTCTTTTGTGGATTATTTCAAGGGATTTGAAAATGTTTTGTTTGGAACCGTACGAGTGAAACATTTTTTTTATGGATTTGGAACAGGTGTTAATTTTTTTTAGATCGTTTTAACTTTCATAAAAAAAAATGCAAGTGCAAACACTCATAATAATGTTGCATAAAAAAAATATCATGCTGTGCCTTATACTTCTGACTTCAGTGTCATCTGACTACATGTATTTTTGTATTACAAAACTACAGCAATATTGGAATACAAAACATCTGTCTGCCCAAGGCCTGACAGAATCTAATAGCAGCTAAACCGCTATCTACACATAGATTCATCTAATTCCAGATCTAATGGTGTTACAGAGAGGTTAGGTTTAAGGAAAAGTGTAACATCTGAAATGAAAGAAGAAAACATTACATTGATAAATACTGTGGTATTTAGGATCCTCACTATTAGCCTTGTCTGTTTTGGAGTAAATTTACTATAATTTTGTTGTTGGGGAAGTGGAAATAGTTATACTGGAATTTGAGGTATACCTCCCATATAATAAAGTAGAATTCTTCCATTTTTGATAATTTGATAAAGAAAAAAAAACATTTCAAGCACAATCTAAATAATAATCTGCTTAGATCAACCCCTTCCCCCTGCAGCCATTTTTTTGGATTTTAATTTTCGTTTTTTCCTCCCCACCTTCTAAAAGCCATAACATTTTTATTTTTCCGTCGATATAGTCGTATGAGGGCTTGTTTTTTTTGTGGGACGAGTTGTAGATTTTCACGGCACCATTTTTTTGTATCATGAAATCTACTGGGAAACTGAAAAAAATTCTATGAGGGGTCGAATGGGTAAAGAACAGCAATTCCTTTGTTTTTTTTTGGGAGGTTTTGTTTTTATGGCATTCACCGTGGTGTAAAAACTGCATGTTAACTTTATTATGCGGGTCAATGCAATTACGGCGAAGCCAAATTTATAGAATTTTTTTATGATTTACTACTTTTACTATGTAAAAATTGATTGTTAAAAATAAAATGCTTTGTCATCATATTCTGAGAGCTATTACTTTTTTTTATCCGTCGATTGAGCGATTTAAGGGCTTGCTTTTTTGCAGACCGAGCTGTCGTTTTATTGGTTCTATTGGTACCATTTGGGGGTACTGAGACTATTTCATTACTTTTTTTTCTATTTTTTGAGAGAGATGAAGTGAGCAAAAAAACAGCGATTCTGGCGTTTAAATATTTTTTTTACAGTGTTTACCGTGCGGGTGAAATAATGTTATATTGTAATAGTTCAGACTTGTACAGATGCGGCGATACCAGTTATGTTAATATACTTTTTTTTACATTATGTTTGGCGGAACATAGGAAAAGTTTAGTTTTTTTAAATTTTTAATATTTTTTTATATATAAAATTTATTTTAATTTAACTGTATGTAACTTTTTTTTTTACTAGTTCCACTAGGGGATTAGAACCAGCGGTTATTTGATCACTTGAATGACATGCTACTAATGTATTGCAGTATATCGTTATACTGACAGCTTCCTATAAAGCCTACCGAAAGCAAGGCTTCATAGGAGTACAAAGATGGCAGACCTGGGGTCTTCATTAGGCCCCCAGGCTGCTATGACAATTATTGGCACCCAGGTCACCAGGCACCACATCAGGTTGCGGGGGGCTGATGGCACGTCAGAAGGGGCTGCTCCGCTGTTTTTAACGACTTAGATGCCACGGTCGCTATTAACCGCGGCATCTAAAGGGTTAAACGAGCGGGATCCCTCTCATTACACTTAAGTGTCGGCTCTTACACAGCGCCAACATGCTTGTTCTATGGAGCAGGCTCAGCCTGTGAGTCTGCTCCATACTACCACACCTGACCTCGATCGTATGTATACGGCAGATGTAGGAAAGGAGTTAATTTTTATTAAAAAAACACTTTTACATGGCAGTACTTTGGTCAGTATTTTGCTTCAGTATTAATAAACCAAAACCTGAAGTGGGTCCAAAACATGTAAGAGGTACAATTCTTTTCATTATAATTATTTTCCTGTTTATTTTCCATTCCTGGTCATAATGTTAAACATGGGGGTGTGAATTTAATGATACACGCTAGAGTCCCCAGTACATTAAAGGGATCCCCTTTATTAGCCACAGAAATCTGCTAAAAAAAAAAAAAAGCAGCTCTTACGCTTGAGTGCTTGTCTCGCCTATGCATTATATGGATACCACATTGACATCAATGATCACCATATAATGTTTCATTTTTTCTGCAGCTGTTCAAAAGGGAAGGTGGGCGCCTTTGGTCAGCACATAGTTAACACCTTTAATCTTTCAGCTATCTGTTGGGGTTTAAAGGCTAATGCTGCATTACAGGATCTGGGATTCTAGTTTCAAATCTAAATAGAGACTATCTCCCTTGTTTGTGCCTCCTTTATCTCCCAACATCTCCCTTTCCTCCTTACCTTGCCTCCATGTAATCCAATTAATTTCAGAATCTAAAGGTCCTAATTCACGGAGCGCTGACCACTGCGACAACTCGTTGATCGGCACTCATTTGCTCCTTTCACACGAAGCAATGATTGGTTATGTATGGGGACGAGCAATCGTTACTACGATCGTTCATCTCTATACATTTCCATCATGTTGGCAGTGGGGCATGTGCTGCCGACAACGATGATTTTTATTGCTGCATAAATAAGCAGATCTGCCGATGAACGAGCGTTTGCTCGTTCATCGGTTGATCGTTGCCCTATTTACACAGGGCAATGATCGGGAGCGAACATTTATATTAATGCTCGTATGCCTAATGATTGGCCCATGTAAAAAGGCTTTAATACTATACTGGTAGGCAGGGGTGTAGCGAAAGGCTCATGGGCCCCGATGCAAAGGTTTTTCTTCCTCAGAAGGGAAGGAGCGACATTTGGCTTTAGGAAAGGTTTCAGGGCACCATGTTAGTATTTGCTGAGCCCTAACTAGTACAGTGGAAAAAAGTGACCCCATTTGGGCCCCAAAGGTTTTTTGCTGAATTAGAGTTAATGAAAATATTTTTTTTTTCTAATAAGATATAGTTTAAGATCTACATTTTTCATTTTCACAAAGAATAGAGAAGAAAAAGCATCCCAACATTTGTAAAGCAATGTCTCGCGAGTATGGTAACACCCCATATGTGGTTATAAACTGCTGTTTAGACATAAAGAAGGGTACAGTAGAAAAGGAGCGGTATTTGACTTTTGGAGAGTCGATTTTGCTGGAATGGTTTGCTGGCGCCATGTCGCATTTGCAAAACCCCTCATGTACCAAAAAAAAAGTGACCCCATTTTAAAAACTACACCCCTAAAGGCATTTATCAAGGGGTGTAGTGAGCATTTAAACCCCACAGGTGTTTTTCAGAAATTAATACGCAGTGGATGATGCAAAGTGAAAATTGCCATTTTTTCACTGATATTTCACTGCTCAATATGTTGTACCCAGCTTGTGAAACTGGAGAATCTTACCCCACAGATTGTTAAGCGGGTTCTCCCGGTTATGGCTATGCCATATATATGGTCATAAACTGCAGTTTGGGCACACTGTAGGGCTTTGAAGAGAAGGAGCGCCATTTGGATTCGCAGATTTTGCTTGGTAGTAGATTTGTGTGAATATTACTGGTATTTCAGTTTATAATCTTGGGGCATATGTAATCTGTGCAGAGTACATCAGGGCATAATAAGAGGTTATAACAATGGGGTAAATCATAAAACTATCCATAGATGTGTGGTACGCTGTGAAGCAATCAGTTATGCACATGCACACAGTGTCGCACTGATAAATGTTGTCCTTTCTTACTCCCTTTTTATACCACTCAGCACCTTTTGGGAACTTTTCCTCCTTTGTAGTTTGGTAAATTTTGCTGGGAAAGTTTTGCGCTGGTATAATACGGGCACCCTCAATGCCAGCAGATGTGCTATGTCCCTTCCCTTCCTCTTTCCTACATACTAGGGCCCTGAAACTGAAGGAATGTTCCCCTCCGGCCTGCACATTGGGATATTTTTTATCACCGCATTACTCGTGCCATAACTTTTTTATTTTTCGGTTGATGGATCTGTGTGTTGGCTTGGTTTTTTGTGAGACAAGCTGTAGATTTTATTGGTACCATTTTGGGACACACACGACTTTTTGATCACTTTTTATTTCATTTTTTTTAAAGATAAAATGAACAAAAACAAACTATTCTGGAGTAAAGGATCTGCCAGGCACAACTTCTGTGTATACACCCATGGGTAATCAGTCTGCACCTGGTTCTATGTCTCTGAGACTGACTCCACTCTTCCACCACTCAGGATGGCAGGCTTAGGAGTGGGAGAGCCTATCGCAGACTGGCCAGACGGAGCTAGTTCCCGCCCTCTGTCTATTTATACCTGCCTTTCCTGTTCCTCCTTTGCTTGTGATTCTTCTCGTGTGGTTTCCTGGCCTTGCTGCAGCTTCTAGCTATTTGACCTTGCTTCATACTGACCCCGGCTTACTGACTACTCTCCTGCTCTGCGTTTGGTACCTCGTACTCTCCTGGTTTGACTCGGCTCGTTCACCTCTCTTGTTGCTCACGGTGTTGCCGTGGGCAACTGCCCCATTTCCCTTTGCTTGTGTCCCCTTGTCTATTTGTCTGTCGTGCACCTACTGAGCGTAGGGACCGTCGCCCAGTTGTACCCCGTCGCCTAGGGCGGGTCGTTGCAAGTAGGCAGGGACTGAGTGGTGGGTAGATTAGGGCTCACTGTCTGTTTCCCTACCCCCCTGTCATTACATAATCACAAGCCGATATACCTAGGCTACCCTGGTCCCTCACTCTACTATGGACCCCCTTGAGACCCTGGGTCAGCAAATGCAGGGTCTCTCCCTACAGGTCCAGGCCCTGGCTCAGAGGGTCAACCAGCCTGACGCTACCATGGTAGTGCCCCTCACCTCACCTCTTGAACCCCACCTCAAGTTGCCTGACTGGATCTCAGGGGACCGGATGACTTTTCTCTCCTTTCGGGAGAGTTGTAAGCTCTACTTTCGCTTAAAGCCCCACTCCTCAGGTTCTGAGAGCCAGCGGGTGGGTATAATTATGTCCCGGCTCCAGGAAGGGCCCCAAGAATGGGCCTTCTCCCTGGCTCCTGACGCCCCTGAACTTTCCTCCGTTGATCTTTTCTTTTCCACTCTCGGACTCATTTATGACGAGACTGACAGGACTGCCTTTGCCGAGAGTCAGCTGGTGACCTTACGTCAGGGTAAGAGACCTGTGGAGGAGTATTGTTCTGACTTTAGGAAGTGGTGCGTATCTTCTCGGTGGAATGACCCTGCCTTAAGGTGCCAGTTTAGGTTGGGTCTGTCGAACGCCCTGAAAGACCTGCTAGTTAGCTATCCCTGTTCTGACTCCTTAGACCAGGTTATGGCTTTAGCAGTACGACTTGACTGACGTCTCAGGGAACGACAACTTGAACGTTTATGTGTTTTCCCCTCTGACTCCCCCATGATGCCTCCCAAGGTCCCGTTGCTTCGCTCTTCCACGGAAGACTCGGAGGTACCTATGCAACTCGGGGCCTCCGTGTCCCCCCGACAATGTAGAGAGTTCCGCAGGAAGAATGGTCTCTGCTTCTATTGTGGGGATGACAAGCATCAAGTGAACACCTATCCTAGGCGTAAGAATAAGCAGCCGGAAAACTTCCGCGCCTAAGTGATCATCGGGGAGGTCACTTGGGCGCACAGGTATTTCCCGTAAATATGAAACGTAATAAAATCTTGTTTCCCTTTCAGGTCTCTTTTGGTGGTAGGTCTGCTACCGGCAGTGCCTTCGTGGATTCAGGGTCTTCTGCTAATATCATGTCTGTGGAATTTGCTATGTCTCTAGCTATGCCTTTGATTGATTTGCTTAAACCTGTCCCGGTAGTGGGTATCGAATCCACTCCTCTTGCTAATGGTTATTTTACTCAGCATACCCCTTCTTTTGAACTCCTAGTTGGCTCCATGCATTTGGAGCAGTGCTCTGTACTGTTGATGCAGGGATTATCGTCCGATTTGGTTTTAGGCCTTCCCTGGTTGCAGTTGCATAATCCCACGTTTGACTGGAATACTGGGGAACTTAGCAAATGGGGTAATGAATGCTTGACGTCATGTTTTTCTGTTAATTCTATTTCTCCCCCTGAGGAGGTGAACACGCTACCTGAGTTTGCTCAGGACTTCGCTGATGTTTTCTCTAAGGAGGCCTCCGAAGTGTTACCTCCTCATAGAGAATACGATTGCGCTATCGATTTGGTACCAGGAGCTAAGCTCCCTAAGGGTAGGATATTTAATCTTTCTTGTCCCGAACGTGAAGCCATGAGAGAGTATATCCAGGAATGCCTGGCCAAGGGTTACATTCGCCCCTCTACTTCTCCGGTAGGTGCTGGCTTCTTCTTCGTAGGGAAGAAGGATGGTGGTCTTAGGCCATGCATTGACTACCGTAACTTGAATACGGTCACTGTAAGGAACCAGTATCCCCTTCCTTTGATTACTGATCTCTTTAATCAAGTTCAGGGGGCCCAATTGTTCTCTAAGTTTGATCTACGGGGGGCGTATAACCTTATCCGCATCAAAGAGGGGGATGAGTGGAAGACTGTGTTTAACACGCCCGAAGGTCATTTCTAATACCTCGTCATGCCCTTTGGGTTGTGTAATGCCCCCGCGGTCTTCCAGAATTTCATAAATGAGATTTTAAGAGATTACCTGGGGATATTTCTTGTAGTGTAACTTGATGACATACTTGTCTTTTCCAAGGACTTGTCCTCCCACATTGAGCATGTCAGGAAGGTGCTCCAGGTCCTTCGGGAAAACAAACTGTTTGCTAAGACTGAAAAATGTGTGTTTGGGGTGCAAGAGATACAATTTTTGGGTCAAATCCTCACTCCTCATGAATTCCGCATGGTCCGCCAAAGTCCAGGCAGTGGCGGAATGGGTCCAACCTGCCTCCCAGAAGGCGTTACATTGTTTCTTGGGGTTCGCTAATTATTACAGGAGATTTATTGCTAACTTCTCGGTCATCGCTAAGCCTCTTACGGACCTCACTCGCAAAGGTGCTGATCTCCTCCACTGGCCTCCTGAGGCTGTCCAGGCTTTTGAGGTCCTTAAGAAGTGCTTTATCTCGGCCCCGGTGCTGGTCCAGCCCAACCAAATGGAGCCATTTATCGTGGAGGTTGACGCATCCGAGGTG
This sequence comes from Rhinoderma darwinii, assembly GCF_050947455.1. NCBI lineage: Eukaryota > Metazoa > Chordata > Amphibia > Anura > Rhinodermatidae > Rhinoderma > Rhinoderma darwinii. The sequence goes on along the minus strand of NC_134687.1, from coordinate 191,722,592 downwards.
GGAGTGGGGGCTGTCTTGTCCCAGGGTACCAGGTCCCTCACCCATCTCCGTCCCTGTGCCTACTTCTCCAGGAAGTTTTCGCCCACTGAGAGTAACTATGATATTGGCAACCGCAAACTCTTAGCCATTAAATGGGCATTTGAAGAGTGGCGCCACTTCCTGGAGGGGGCTAGGCACCAGGTAACAGTCCTTACCGACCACAAGAATCTGGTATTCCTAGAATGTGCCCGGAGGCTAAACCCGAGACAAGCTCGATGGGCGCTATTTTTTACCAGATTCAACTTTTTGGTTACCTATAGGGCTGGGTCTAAAAATATTAAGGCTGATGCACTGTCGCGTAGCTTCATGGCCAGCCCTCCTTCGGAGGAAGATCCTGCTTGTATTTTGCCTCCTGGTATAGTCGTTTCTTGTATTGATTCTGATTTAGTCTCTGAAATTGTGGCTGATCAAGGTTCAGCTCCCGGGAACCTTCCTGAGAACAAGCTGTTTGTTCCCCTGCAATTCCGGCTAAGGGTACTTAGGGAAAATAATGACTTCGCACTATCTGGTCATCCAGGCATCCTGGGTACCAAACACCTCATTGCTAGAAACTATTGGTGGCCTGGGTTGCCTAAAGACGTTAAGGCCTACGTCGCCGCTTGTAAGGTTTGTGCTAGGTCCAAGACTCCCAGGTCCCGACCAGCGGGCTTACTACGTTCTTTGCCCATTCCCCAGAGACTTTGGACCCATATCTCCATGGATTTTATCACCGATTTGCCTCCATCTCAGGGCAAGTCGGTGGTGTGGGTTGTAGTAGACCGCTTCAGTAAGATGTGCCACTTTGTGCCCCTCAAGAAACTACCCAATGCTAAGACGTTAGCTACCTTGTTTGTCAAACACATCCTGCGTCTCCATGGGGTCCCTGTCAATATTGTTTCGGACAGAGGGGTACAATTTGTTTCATTGTTTTGGAGAGCCTTCTGTAAAAAGTTGGAGATTGATCTGTCCTTCTCCTCTGCCTTCCATCCTGAAACTAATGGCCAAACCGAGAGGACTAATCAGTCTCTAGAACAATATTTAAGGTGTTTTATCTCTGACTGTCAATATGATTGGGTCTCATTCATTCCCCTCGCCAAATTTTCCCTTAATAACCGGGTCAGTAACTCGACAGGGGTCTCCCCCTTTTTCTGTAATTTTGGGTTTAATCCACGGTTCTCCTCCGTTTCACCTGGTAGTTCCAACAATCCCGAGGTAGGGGTCGTTCATCGGGAACTGTGCACAGTCTGGGCCCAGGTTTAGAAGAACCTAGAGGCGTCCCAGAGCATACAAAAGACTCAGGCAGATAGAAGACGTTCTGCTAACCCCTTGTTTATGTCGGGGATCTGGTGTGGTTATCGTCTAAGAACTTGCGCCTTAAGGTCCCGTCCAAGAAGTTTGCTCCCCGGTTTATAGGGCCGTATAAGGTCATTGAAGACCTCAATCCTGTCTCCTTCCGACTGGAGTTGCCCCCATCTTTTCGTATACACGACGTGTTTCATGCCTCCCTCCTTAAACGCTGCTCCCCGTCCTTGGCTCCCTCGAGGAAACCTCCTGTTCCCGTTCTCACCCCTGAGGGGGTGGAATTCGAGGTGGCCAAGATTGTGGACAGCAAGATGGTCCAAGGCTCCCTCCAGTACCTGGTCCATTGGAGAGGATACGGGCCTGAGGAGAGGACTTGGGTACCCGCCCAGGATGTTCAAGCTGGGGTATAGGTCAGGAAGTTCCACCTTCGTTTCCCCAATAAACCAGGTCTACTTAGAAAGGTCCGGTGGCCCCTCATAAAAGGGGGGGTACTGTAAAGGATCTGCCACGCACAACTTCTGTGTATACGCCCATGGGTAATCAGTCTGCACCTGGTTCTATGTCTCTGAGACTGACTCCATCTTCCACCACTCAGGATGGCAGGCTTAGGAGTGGGAGAGCCTATCACAGCCTGGCCAGACGGAGCTAGCTCCCGGCCTTTGTCTATTTATACCTGCCTTTCCTGTTCCTCCTTTGCTTGTGATTCTTCTCGTGTGGTTTCCTGGCCTTGCTGCAGCTTCTAGCTATTTGACCTTGCTTCATACTGACCCCGGCTTACTGACTAATCTTCTGCTCTGCGTTTGGTACCTCGTACTCTCCTGGTTTGACTCGGCTCGTTCACCTCTCTTGTTGCTCACGGTGTTGCCGTGGGCAACTGCCCCATTTCCCTTTGCTTGTGTCCCCTTGTCTGTTTGTCTGTCGTGTACCTACTGGGCGTAGGGACCGTCGCCCAGTTGTACCCCGTCGCCTAGGGCGGGTCGTTGCAAGTAGGCAGGGACTGAGTGGTGGGTAGATTAGGGCTCACTGTCTGTTTCCCTACCCCCCTGTCATTACATCTGGAGTTATTTTTATTGGGTTGTTTTTCGACAATCACCATGCACCATAAATTACATGTTATCTGCGGGTCGATACGATTATGGCGATACCAAATTCAAATTTAAGTAGTTTTTTTCATGTATTGCAGCTTTTGCACAAAAAAACCTGTGTGTGGACAAAGCTGTGTAAGGGATTTTTTTTTGCGGGACAGGTTGACGCTTTTATTGTTAGTATTTTGGGGTAAATGTGAGTTCTTGATCACTTTTTATCCCATTTTTTGGGAGGAGATGTGACCTAAAAACAGCGATTCTGGCGTTTTTTTTTCAATTTTTTTATATGACGTTCACCGTGCAGGATAAATTACATAAAATACTTATTATGGGGAAAAAGGCCGTTTGTTTTTTTTAACTTTTTTTGAATTTTTTCTTTGTACCACTAAGAGACTTGAAGACCTGAAGCCCTGATCACTATTCTATTACACCGTATTACATATGTAGTGCAGTGTATTAGAGCTGTCAGTTATTCACTGACAGCAAGCCTATGAAGACCCGCCGGGTCTTCATCGGCTTCCGTACAAGGCAGACACAGAGGTCACTATTAGGCCTCCGGTTGCCATGCCATCTATCGGCACCCCAGCGATTGCGTCACTGGGGTGCTGGTCGGGTAAAAACCCCTCAGATGCTGAGCTCTCTATTGAGCGCAGCATCTGAGGGGTTAATCGGTCGGATCGGAGACTTGCTCCGGTCCTGGACCTTACAGGAGGGTTTCAACTGTAATATGACACCCGGCGGTGATGGTGTGGGCTACGCTTATGAGTACGCTCTATCACCGCAAGGTAACTGTACTGCGGTTTGCGGGAATCCCTTCCCAACAGCAATGTATATATACGGCGGATGTTGGGAAGGTTTTAAAGACATTGAAAAATATAGTTGTGGGGTGTGTACCATGAAATGGCTACAACCTGCAAGTGCAGATAACACTCATATTAAGGCCTCATTTACACGAGCGTATGCGTTTTGCGCGCGCAAAAAACGCTGCGTTTTGCGCGCGTATGCATGGCGTATGCACTGCGTATACGCAGCCTTGTTGCGTTTTAAACGCGCAAAAGGCATTTGACAGCTCCGTGTGTCATGATGCGCGGCTGCGTGATTTTCACGCAGCCGCCATCATAGAGATGAGGTAGTCGAGGCCCGTCACTGTCCAAGGTGCTGAAAGAGCTAACTGATCGGCAGTAACTCTTTCAGCACCCTCGACAGTGAATGCCGATCACAATATACACCAACCTGTGAAAATAAAAAGACTTTCATACTTACCAAGAACTTCCTGCTTCCCCCAGTCCGGGCTCCCGGCCGTTGCCTTGGTGACGCGTCCCTCTCTTGCCATCCGGCCCCACCTCCCAGGATGACGCCGCAGTCCATGAGACCGCTGCAGCCTGTGATTGGCTGCAGCCTGTGCTTGGCCTGTGATTGGCTGCAGCTGTCATTTGGACTGAACTGTCATCCCGGGAGGTCGGACCGGAGTTATCGGTAAGTCAGAACGTCTTTTTTTTTTTACAGGTTCATGGATTTTCGGAGCGGAAGTCACTGTCCATGGTGCTGAACCAGTTTAACGCTTTCAGCACCGTGGACAGTGACTGTCTCCTGACGTCGCGTACCCGAACATTTTTTACCGGTTTCGGTCAAAACGAGTTTGGCCGAACCCGGTGAAGTTCGGTGCGCTCATCTCGAATTTGACACTCCGTTTGGATGTTTGTAACCAGAAAAGCACGTGGTGCTTTTCTGTTTACATTCAGGAGTTTGACAGCTCTTGCGTGATTTTCGCGCATGCAACGCAGGACCGTCAGTGTGGCATGCGTTGTTTTCACGCACCCATTGAAGTCAATGGGTGCGTGTTGCGTGAAAAACGCAAGAATATAGAACATGTCGTGAGTTTTACGCAACGCACTCACGCAGCGCAAAATTCACGCATCGTCTAAACAGCCCCATAGACTATTATAGGTGCGTACGACACGCGTGAAAAGCACGCGCGTCGCACGCGCGTATAATACGCTCGTGTAAATGAGGCCTAAAGTAGTATTTCCAGAAATGTAATTTATTACCTGTCTGATCCCTGGCGGCGTCCATCAGTACCATAGATATTGAATGGAGCAACAGGGCACATGTTTATCCTCCGCTCTATTCAAGCTCCTCCTCACTGTGAGGGGTACAATGAAAAGGAACATTTTCCCATAGCTAGAATATACTATCACTTTATGATCATTAGTGGGGTCTCATCACTGCTGAGACTCCACTAAACCTGACAATAAAGGGACTACAGCACTGGTTTAGTCAACAAAAGAGTGGGGGTCCCAACAGTTCTTGACAATTTAGAAAGTGATGGTATATCCTAGCGATATGCCATCACCATTTTATGAGATGGGAAAACGCCTTTAAGCATGACAATTCATGGAAGGAGGACAACATTTTAATATATTAAACATATACTTAATAACGCCGTAGGCAGTTATGTCATAAATATCTGTAATGTAAACAGTGGCGTAGCTCTAGGTGTCGCAACGGTCGCAATTGCGACTGGGCTGACCGCGCTGGTCCCGCTTCCTGAATGCTGGAGCAAGGAACTGACGGCTCCTTGCTCCAGCATTCACTCTGCCGTGAGCAGCTCGGCTCAGGCAAACGCGATGTAGTAACGTCATCGCGCTTGTTTGTGCCGAATCACTCATACCACAGACCGGAGGAGAAACGGGGATAGATAAGTAATTATGTTATTATTTTTCTATTAGGCACTATGGGGCATTATACTGTGGGAGCAGCTATGGGGAGCATTATATTGTGGGAGCAGCTATGGGGGCATTATATTGTGGGGGCAGCTGTGGGTGGCATTATACTGTGTGGGGGCATTATACTGTGTGGGGGCAGCCATTCGGGTATTATGCTGCATGGGCGCAGCTATAGGGCATTATGCTCTATGGGGGAATTTGTTTGGGCATTGTACTGCATGGGGCATCTGTGTGGGCATTATACTGTCTGGGGCATCTGTGTGGGCATTATATTGTATGGGGGCATCTGTGTGGTCATTATACTGTATGGGGGCATATGTGTGGGCATTTACTGTATGGGGCATCTGTCTGGGCATTATACTGTATGGGGGCATTATACGTTATGGTGGCAGCTATGGGGGCACTATACTGTGTGGAGGCACTATGGGAGCATGATACTGTGTGGATTGAACCGGGTGTGTATGGGCGGGGATTGGGTGGGAATAGACTGACACACACACACACACACACACACATATATATATATATATATATACATACACAATTCAACAAATTAGGCAGCACTCCAATGTTTTCAAAGTGAAGAAAAATGTTTTTTAATCACCTATTAGTATGCGACGTTTCAGCCCGAAGCATGAGCCCGTGCTTGGGGCTGAAACGTAGCATACTGATGGGTGATTAACCGCTTCCCGACCGCCCACTGTATATTCACGTCGGCATTTGCTGGGCTCTGTGCAGTGCCGACGTGAATTCACGGTGGGTGTTAAAAGCGCGATCCGGGTGTCTCAGAGTAGCGCTGACACCCGGATCGCGCTGTTATCACCTACCTCTGTTCCCGAAGATATGGTCTGGACCTGATTAGTTCAGGTCCCGGTCATGTGATCGCAGGGAAAGTGTGTTGTAGCAACGAACTGGAAAGTTTGTTGCTATAACAAACTGGAAAGTTTGTTGCTACAACAAACTTTCCCGGTGACCGATTGCTGGTGCTGCAGTCGGTTACAAGGCAGAACCGGGGGCCATATAACGGCCCCCGGGTCTGCCATGCACAGCAGCCTATGAGAACCAGCCGGATGCCGGTCCTCATAAGCTTCCTGTCAGTGTGACTCTCAGCGTCACACTGACAGTTTATAATACGTTACACTACCTAAGTAGTGTAACGTATTATAGCAGCGATCAGTGCTGCCAGGCTTCAAGTAAAACAAGTAAAAAGTACAAAATAAAGTAATAAAAAAGTTTTATAAAAGTGTAAAAACAAGTTATAAAAGTTACAAAAAAAAAGAATGCTTTTTTTCCTATAATAAGTCTTTTATTATAGGAAAAAAATGAAAATGTTAAAAAAAGTACACATATTTGGTATCGCCGCGTTCGTAACGACCCAAACTATAAAACTATAATATTATTTTTCCCGCACGGTGAACACCGCAAAAAAAAATAATTAAAAAACAGTCAGAATCACTTTTTTTTGGTCATCAACCCTCCCAAAATATAGAATAAAAAGTGATCAAAAAGTCGCATGTACCCCAAAATAGTACCAATGAAAACTACAACCCGTCCCGCAAAAAACAAGCCCTTACACCGCTTTTTTGACGGAAAAATAAAACGTTATGGCTCTCAGAATATGGGGACACAGAAAATAAATAATTTTATCAAAGTGATTTTATTGCGCAATCACCACAAAACATAAAAAACCTATATACATCTGGTATCGCCGTAATCGTACCGACCCGCAGAATAAAGTAAAATGTCATTTATACCGCACGGTGAATACTATAAAAAAAAAATACAAAAAACATTGTCAGAATTTATGTTTCTTTGTCACTTTGCTTCCAAAAAAATCGAATAAAAAGTGATTAAAAAAAATCACATGTACCCTGAAATGGTACCAATGAAAAGTACAGATTGTCCCGCAACAAATAAGCCCTCACACAGCTCCGTTGGAGAAAAAATAAAAAAGTTCTGGCTTTCAGAATATGGCGATGCAAAATGGGCAGAGTGTTCCAAAAGTGGATAGGATCGGGCGCCATTTATCAGTGCGACACCTGCCACATATCTGCGGATTATTATTTATGTACCCCATTATTATACCCTCTTATTATGCCCTGATGTTCTCCGCACAGGTTACATGTGCCCCCACATTATAAACTGAAATACCAGCAAAACCCCAAACAGAACAGTTACCAAGCAAAATCTGCGCTCCAAAAGCCAAATGGCGTTCCCTCCCTTCTGAGCCCCACAGCGTGCCCAAACACCAGCTTACGTCCACATATATGACATTTTATATCCGGGAGAACCCGCGCAACATTGTATGAGGTATTTGTCTTCAGTGGCACAAACTGGGCACAATATATTGTGCATTAAAATGGCACATCAGTGTAAAATTTTAATTTTCACTTTGCACCATCCGCTGCGCATTAACGCCTTGGCGCACCACGACTTAATAGCATGTCGTGGTGCGAGGGGTTATTTATGGAGCGGGCTCATGCGCTGCGCACGCTCCATATTCTGCAGGTGTCCGCTGTGTATTACAGCTGACACCCGGGACTAACGGACAGGAACAGCGATCGCGCTGTTACAGGAGCCTGTAAAATGACATTATACTGCAATACATTAGTATTGCAGTGTATTGTACCAGCAACCTAATGATCGCTCGTTCCAGTCCCCTAAAGGGACTTTTGGGAGGTTTCCACTGTTTTGGTACCTCAGGGGCTTTGCATATGCGACATGACACCCGAAAACCATTCCAGCTAAATTTGAGCTCCAAAAGCCAAATATTGTTCCTTCCCTCCTGAGTCCAAACAGCAGTTTATTACCACATATGGCGTATTGCTGTAATCGGGACAAATTGCTTTACAAATTTTGGGGTCATTTTTCTCCTTTATTCATTGTAAAAATTAAACATTTCTATGTTTTTTCAGAAAAAAGTAGATTTTCATTTTCACGGCCTAATTCCACTAAATTCAGCAAAAAAACTGTGGGGTCAAAATGCTAACTATACCCCTAGAACAATTCCTTGAGGGGTGTAGTCTTCAAAATGGGGTCAGTTTTGGGGGGATTCCACGGTTTTGCTTACTCCAGGGCGTTGCAAACGCGACATGGAACTGAAAAATCTGCGCTTCAAAATCCAAATGGCGCTCCTTCCCTTCTGAGCTCTGCTGTGGGTCCAAACAGCAGTTTAGTACCACATATGGGGTATTGGCGTAATCGGGAGAAGTAGCTTTACAAGTTCTGGGGTGCTTTTTAATCTTTATTCCTTGCAAATATATTTTTTTTTTATATTTTTTCAGAAAAAAAGTAGATTTTCACTTTCACAGACAAACTCCAATAAATATAGCAAAATACCTGTGGGGTCAAGATGCTAACTATACCCCTAGATAAATTCCTTGAGGGGTACAGTTTCCAAAACCGTCTCACTTTTGGGGGATTTCCACTGTTTTGGCACCACAAGACCTCTTCAAACCTGACATGGTGCCTAAAATATATTCTAAAAAAAGGAGGCCCCAAAATCCACTAGGTGCTCCTTTGCTTCGGAGGCCGGTATTTCAATCCATTATCACACTAGAGCCACATGTGGGATATTTCTAAAAACTGCAGAATCTGGGCAATAAATATTGAGTTGCATTTCTCGGGTAAAACCTTCTGTGTTACAGAAAAAAATGTATTACAAATTAATTTCAGCAAAAAAAATAAAATTTGTAAATTTCATCTCTAATTTGCTTTAATTCCTGTGAAGCACCTAATGGGTTAAGAAACTTTCTGAATGCTATTTTGAATACTTTGAGGGGTGCAGTTTTTAATATGGGGTGATTTATGGGGTCTATCTAGTACATAAGGCCCTCAAAGCCACTTTAGAACTGAACTGGTCCCTGTAAAAATGGCCTTTTGAAATTTTCTTGAAAATGTGAGAAATTGCTGCTAAAGTTCTAAACGTTGTAACGTCCTAGAAAAATAAAATAATGTTCAAAAATCTATGCAAATATAAAGTAGACATATGGAATATATAAAATAGTAACTATTTTGTGTGGTATTGCTATCTGTTTTACAAGCAGATACATTTAAAATGAGAAAAATCATAATTTTTGCAAATTTTCTCTACATTTTGGTGTTTTTCACAAATAAGCAATGAATTTATTGACCAAATTTTTCCACTAACATAAAGTACAATATGTCATGAGAAAACAATCTCAGAATCGCTTGGATGGGCAAAAGCATTCCGGAGTTATTACCACATAAAGTGACACATGTCAGATTTGAGAAAATGGGGCTGGTCATGAAGGTCAAAATGAGCTCGGTCTTGAAAGGGTTAAAGAAACACTTTTCTTGACTTTGAAAACTTTCGAGTGCTGCCTAATTTGTTGAATTGTCTGTGAGAGGGCTTTAGGTTGGAGCCTGGTATATCCAGGGATGATAGGGGTTATATACAGGGATGATGGCTGGTAAATACAGCAACAGGCATGATGGTTGGTATATACAAGAATGCTGGGGGTTATATACAGGGATGATGGCTGGTATATACAGGGATGATGGAGGTTTTATACAGAGATGATGGTTCGGAAAGGAGAGGAAAGAGTTGATCCAGCGCTGCATAAAGTTTAAAATGGAAGCGGATTTCCAAGTTTAATGTTCCTTGATTTAAAAATTGTCCAGAGGTATAGTCCTGGTGTGAGGGTAAGCGGGCGGTGATGTCCTCAGAGCCTACGCGTTTCGGATGCTACTGCGTCCTTAGTCTTGGCTGTAATGTCAAGACTAAGGACGCAGTAGCATCCGAAACGCGTAGGCTCTGAGGACATCACCGCCCGCTTACCCTCACACCAGGACTATACCTCTGGACAATTTTTAAATCAAGGAACATTAAACTTGGAAATCCGCTTCCATTTTAAACTTTATGCAGCGCTGGATCAACTCTTTCCTCTCCTTTCCGTGCTTCTGAACGTGTGCCGACACGAGATTCCGGGCGCTGCAGTGACACACTCCACAGTGTCAGGTGAGCTGGAGGATTCCTCCCCCCTCTTCTTCTATTTTTGAGATGATGGTTGGTATATACAGCAACAGGGATGATGGTTGGTATATACAGGAATGCTGGGGTTTATATACAGGGATGATGGCTGGCATATACAGCGATGATGGCTGGTATATACAGGGATGGTTAAGGTTATATACACGGATGATGGAGGTTATATCCACGACTGGTTGGTCCACGACTGTTTTTAGAGACAAAGAGACACCAGTTGTATCTATTTATTTTTCTATCTTTTCTTTTGCTGTGTCTTTATATATTCAATATTAGCATAAACTTAGTACAAGCTCGAGCAGTCAGACTGCATGGTTACATCGAAAAAAGAAATGCCTGAAGGCCATTCCAGGCTTGTAAACTAGCAAACTGTTCACATTTATTACATTAAAAGTATCTCCGTATTATATTTCTTACTTCAGTGATGGACATTTACACATGCAATATGCCTGTAAGGCACTGTGTCCTTACCATGCTACTATGCCCCATGCAGGTGAATTCTCTGCTAACAGCTAAACTTATAGATGCCCAAAATATTAAGCCAGCTTTTAGTTTTTAGTCAGTTATTTGTTTTTGCTTTTTCTTCTTTTCATAAATGTCTATTTTTTTATACTCATTTGCGGTTAGTTTACTCATTAATTTTTAGATGCTCTCAGCTGCTTTAGGCTACATTCACATCTGCATTTTTCATTTCTGTTTCTCTGTTCCAGCATTCAGTAGAGCAAAACAATAAAAATCACGGCGGTGACGGATTCATCGAATGTTGGACACCAATGGTGGCAAACGGAAGGCATTAAAGTCAAGGTTTTTGTCACGTGTCCGTCATTTTCCCAGACAAAATAGTGCTGCGTGTTATGCTATTTTATCCAGGATTTGCAACAGAATCTGCGACGGAGGCTCCTGACGAATGTGAATTTAGCCTTAAGGGTAAATAAGAACTGGGAATATGTTTTTATATCCTTTGGATTGAGGAATGGAAATATAGAATTGTAGAATACAGTAGGGTTGATTTACAGATGTATAGATTATGTGTGATTATTATGAGCAGCAGGTCAGTTCCTGCAAGCTCTTTACTTCTTTGCTATTAATCAGCAGCCGGGGCAGTTACAAGGGAAAATGCTGCACAGCTAATTCATCAGTGCAAGTCAGATAACACTGATGTGAGCCACTGCGGCTCGTTTGGAGAGAGCGACGTGTCTGGTCCGCATTGTCTGAAGGATCCCTGGCCATAGCATTATGGGGCTGGTGATAGCGTATGTCATGTTGTTTTGCTTGGTGCATATCTGTACTTTTTCTAGCTCTTTCTTGTATTTCCTTAAAGCGTACCTGTAGTTTCAGCATACCTCAGTACACACACGTACACACGTAGTACGTAGTATCACTATTTCTGGCCATTACAGTATATTACTTAGATTTTGCAATTTTTAGCACTTTTGCCCTTTGCATGCTATATCTGTAGTTTGCATTTCTCTCTGAGCTGGGGGTTGGAGACTGGCAGCCAAACATAACGCACAGTAAGGCCCCATACACACAATCGTAAAAAACCTCAGTTTTTGCGGACCGCAATTGCGTGCCGCAAAAATTGACCCATTCACTTTAATTGAACGCGGATACCTTTCCGTAGCGCTATGGATGGGTGTCCGTGCCGTAGAACCGTGTCGGGAATTATGGAGCATGTCCTATTTTTCGTATCTTACGGGCTGTGCTCCTATACTTTGTATGGGAGCACGGCCCGAAAATGCGGGTGGCAGTCGGCGGCCGGCCGTGCCCGCAATTGCGGGCCATGATTGCGGGCACACTCGTGTGCATAGGGCCTAAGAAGAGGAGAGTCTGCTCCATAACCTTCTCTCTCACTCAGTAACAGCCTCAGGATCATGCATGACATACAGTTAGGTCCAGAATTATTTGGACAGGGACACAATCTTCATGATTTGGGCTCTGCATGCCACCACATTGGATTTGAATAAAACAACTGAGATGCAATTGAAGTGTAGACTTTCAGGTTTAATTCAAGGGGTTGAACAAAAACATCCTGTGAAATGTTTAGGAATTGCAACCATTTTTTTACACAGCCTCCTCATTTCAGGGGCACAAAAGTAATTGGGCAAATTAACATTACCATAAATAAAATGTTTTTTTTAATACTTTGTAGAGAATCCTTTGCAGGCAATGACTGGCTGAAGTCTAGAACCCATGGGCATCACCAAACGCTGGGTTTCCTCCTTTGTGATGCTTTGCCAGGCCTTTACTGCAGCTGTCTTCAGTTGTTGCTTGTTTCTGGGTCTTTCTGCCTTAAGTTTTGTCTTAAGCAAGTGAAATGCATGCTCGATCGGGTTGAGATCTGGTGATTGACTTGGCCATTGCAGAATATTCCACTTCTTTGCCTTAAAAAAAACTCCTGGGTTGCTTTCGCAGTATGTTTTGGGTCATTGTCCATCTGTACTGTGAAGCAACGTCCAATAAACCTTGTTAATCAAGATTATTAAATCAACATTAAAAATCAAAATAAGGGTTATAATGTTTTAGCGTTGAGGAACAGGGCAGGCTTAATAATTAGCGATGATTCTATGATAAGAGAAGAATTCTTTGAATACTATTCAAATATAAATAAGTCTGAGGTAAAGTATTGTGAGGTACAGTCAGAGGAGTATTTGGACTCTATCCCCTGGGCTCAAATATCATGCGCCCAAAGGGAACGATTAGACCTCCCAGTTACTCTGGAAGAAATAAGTGCTTTAAAGGTGGTAAAAGGTAATTCAGCATCAGGTTTGGATGGGTTTCACTTCAAGCTGTACAGAAAATATGAGGAGGAGTTGCTTCCGGCACTATATAGGACACTGTGCTCATCAATAAAAGCAGGTAAACTGCCAACTACTATGACTGAAGCAAACATAATATTGATATTAAAAAAAGATAAATGCCCAGTAGGGCATGATTTGACTCATATAGACCAATCTCACTGTTAAATACAGTTGTCAAACTTTTTGCAAAAGTCTTTGCAAATAGATTGGCAAAAATAATTACAACAGTAATTCATGAGGATCACAACAGATTTATTCCAGGCAGAACTGTGCGGCAAAGTGTCCGACGAGTCTTTGGCAATATCCAGGTGACCTCTTGGGGGGGTCCCCGCTCCATCCTGCCTTTGGACGCAGTTAAAGAGGCTTTGTCACCACATTATAAGTGCTGTATCTCCTACATAAGGAGATGGGCGCTATAATGTAGGTGACAGAGGTGCTTTTTATTTAGAAAAACAATCTATTTTTACCACGTTAAGAGCGATTTTAGCTTTATGCTAATTTGTTTCTTAATGCCCAAGTGGGTGTGTTTTTACTTTAGACCAAGTGGGGTTGTACAGAGGAGTGTATGACGCTGACCAATCAGTGTCATGCACTTCTCTCCATTCATTTAGTCAGCGCATAGTGACACTGCGTTGTTCACTATCTGCTGTCTTATACTGACATATTAATGTTACTGAAGTGTTTACACAGTACGTAGACATTCCTTCCAGCCAGGACGGGATGTCTATTCACAATCCCGTCACTTTATTAACGTTTCTGTGGAACTTACAGCAGAGCAAGCGTAATCTCACGAGATCACGCTGTAAATGTCAGGTTACAGCGAGATTACGCTTTGCTCTGCTGTAAGTACAACAGAAACGTAGCGGAAGTGCCGGGATTGTGAATAGACATCTCGTCCTGTCTCACATGTTTCACATGTGTTGAATACAAATTTTAAAATAAAAATAAATAAAAAAAATAGAATTCATGCTGCTGCTTTTGTCTTCAGTCACATCATCAATAAACACTAGCGACCCAGTGCCTTTGAGAGCCATGCATGCCCATGCTATCACACTGTCTCCACCATGTTTTACAGAGGATGTGGTGTACTTTGGATCATGAGCCGTTCCAAGCCTTCTCCATACTTTCTTCTTTCCATCATTCCGGTACAGGTTGATCTTAGTTTCATCTGTCCAAAGAATGCTGTTCCAGAACTTGGCTGGCTTCTTTACATGTTGTTTGGCAAAGTCTAATCTGGCCTTTCTATTTTTGAGGCTGATTAATGGTTTCCACCTTGTTGTGAACCCCCTGTATTTGCTCTCATGAAGTCTTCTCTTTATGGCAGACTAAGATACTGATACACCTACTTCCAGGAGAGCGTTCTTCACTTGGGTAGATGTTGTGAAGGGGTTTTCCTTCACCATGGAAAGGATTCTGCGATCATCCACCACTGTTGTCTTCAGTGGACGTCCAGGCCTTTTGGAGTTCATGAGATCACTAGTGCACTCTTTTTTTCAAGAATGTACCAAACTGTTGATTTGGCCACTCCTAACATTTGTGCTATCTCTCTGATGGATTTCTTCATTTTGTTCAGCCTAAAGATGGTCTGTTTCACTTGCATTGAGAGCGCCTTTGACCTCATGTTGTGGGTTCACAGCAACAGCTTCTAAATGCAAATTCCACACTTGGAATCAACTCCAGACCTTTTACCTGCTTAATTGATAAGGGATTAACAAGGGAATAGCCCATGGAGCCCATTAAATAGCTTTTGAGATAATTGTCCAATTACCTTTGTTCCTTTCAAAAGAGACAGCTACATATTAAAGAGCTGTAATTCCCAAACCCTTCCTCAAATTCAGATGTGAATAACCTCAAATTAAAGCTAAGAGTCTGCACTTTAAGCCCATATTGATTATATAACTGTATATTCACTTATGTTTTGGTAAACAGCTAAAGTGGCAAAACTTGTGTCACTGTCCAAATAATTCTGGACCTAACTGTATATAGAGAAGTACTGACCTGTACTGATGTGAATAAAGTGCTTTGGTTTTGATGGAAAGTTCTACTGTTATCTTCTTCACTTCCAGCTCACTCTTCCCCCCTCCCCTCTCCATAGACTTTCATAGACATGTGTAATCTGATATATGCAAGCTGCAGTCCAACTCGAGACGCATAGAGCTGAATTTTCAGAGTGAAAGTCATTTTAACAGAGGGAGAGGGAGCAGGAAAACAGCCAGATAACAGCAGAAAGAGACTTGTTACTCTGATAATATATATTCCAAAGTTTCTTAATCTTCGGTACTATTCATTTATGCAAAATTTGTTGAAATGACAGTGCCCATTTAATCTTAGTTTCCTACCGTGTTTGGTCTTGTTTAGTTGTTCAGTTTTATCCTGTCACAATTGTTCCTTGTTCTGCTTGCTTTATTGGATTTTGGATCCATTTAGTTTTGCTGTCATTGCCTCTGGTCACTTGTGTTTTCTTGCTGCTGTGTTAGGGACAGTGTCTGCAGATTAGGGACTCCATTAGGGACAGTCTTTGGGACAGTGAAGGTTAGTGGTTTTTGGTGTTGGGGTCAGTGTTTAGGGAAAGGTCCAGGTATAGCTATAGGGCAAGCTAACATTAAGGTTAGCTTGTTACAATCACCCATCACCCATTATCCATTTGTTACCATGGTTAGACTGTTATCACTACCCATCATCCATCTGTTCCCATCATCACCCTGACATCATCTTGATATGATCCCTGTCGGTAAGTTCCTGTTTCGTGTATTCCGGTTTCTTGCTAGAGCTGATACGTGCTCCATATTTCCCGTTTTTACAACAGTCCAGTTGACTTACAGTTTGGGCCTACTGTAAGTCTTGGGGATAGATGAGTATTTAGAGACACTGTTAGGACTGCTATAGGTGAAGTCTTGTGTGGCAACTTGGCATTGTTACAGTAATACAGATAACTAGATTGTGAATGAGGACTACACTCCAAGAATGTGTTGACTTTGCATTCATGCCAGTTGCTGAATATAAAATCTTTAAAGGGGTTCTTAGAGACTATGACATTAATGGCCTATCCTTAGGAAAAGCCATCAAAATTTGATTGTAATACTGAGCGCAATACTGAGCGGAAATAATGAGCAGAAAAAACGCTCATAAATTGACCTGCGGTGCGGAATTTTATTCTGCAGCATGTTAATTGTATTTGAGTAAGCGCTGCTTATTTGTTGCAGGTTTTCCCCATTGAATTCAATGGGGAGGTAAAACCCGCAACAAATAGCAGAAAATGATTCCACCGCAGAAAAGGCAACTCAGAAAAAAAAAATTATCTTATACTTACCCAGGAGTCTGTGTTTCTTCCTCCAGGCCGGCCTCCTGGGGTGACGTTCCATCCCATGTGACCGCTGCAGCCAATCACTGGCTGTAGCGGCGGTCACATGGGATGAAACGTCATCCCAAGTGGGCGGTCGGGATAAGGTCAGAGGGCCTGCCTCCTGGGATAACACTTCATCCCATGTGACCGCCGCTGCAGCCAATCACAGGCTGCAGCGGTCTCCTGGGATGAAACGTCATCCCAGGAGGCCGGCCTGCTAGTGGGCCGACTAAGTGCTGCAGTTTTCTGCAGCGGACATCCAGCGTGAAAAACTGCATACAGGGCGGATACGCTGTGTTCTTTTACGCAGCATATCCGCTCCGTGTGAACTCAGCCTTGGTCTGAATGAGACAACCCCTTTTAAGCCACTTGAGAACTCCTTTGAGTGTAAAGTTAAATAAATATCTCAAACTTTCCCTGGGACACTGTAGAGGGGTGCATGCGTTTTCTGGGTAAAGAGAAGGGAATAGTGAAGAAAATTTTTTTTACACAAATATAACTACTAGTATCCATCAGCAATACCTATGGGTTGATGATCACACAGTATTGTTCAAATGTGTATAAAACTACAGTATTATAAAAAAATAGTACATTATAATACTGTTTGCAGTTGTACATCCCACCGACATCCCACCGCCATATCACTGCATAAGTAATATATTTGGTATTAGACATCTTTCCAATAAACATATACGTAGAAGACATACAGTAAGAAGACAACTCAAAGACTTTGTATTTACTATTTTTTATTTCAAGGGCAAATCCTCTTTAAAATTATGATAATGACTTGCTGGCAGGTTCCTTCCTTCATAAATTTGCTTTTATATCCGGTATAAAGGAAAAGGTTCAGTGAGAGCAACATGTTGCTCTCTCTTGGGAAAGCAACCACTTTTAAGCCAAGCAGAGGGGGTTTATAGAAAATGGGGACCTGGGCAGCAACTAAAGTAGGGCCTCCACTTGCCGTTGTTCTCACAATTTCAAACTACATGTGTATATATAAAACACAGATACATATATATTTTTTTAATTGAATGTTTATACCTTAATACTGCCAACAAATGCCAAATTCAGTACCCAAATAATAGTGCCATAAAATATCTAAAAAAAAATACCTTGATACAGTATCCAAATAATACTGCTATATAGTGTCCATATAACACTGCCATATATTTCCTACAAAATACAGCCATTCAATGCCCATCCCCCAAAAAAAATTAACCCAGTGCTTAGCTAATACTACTATACAATACCTAATAAGTGAAGGTGTTGATAGAAAAGTTCCTGGTGGTCAAGGTAATGAAGGGTAAAACTGGCTCCAAGAAAGGATTTCTGGGTTGTTGGTGCTTGGTGTAACTAAAACTCATGTCCTGCTGTCTCTGCATGAAAGCAGCTGCCTGACTCTGAGAAAGCATTATGCTCAACAAATATCACCCTTTCCAGGGAGAATTCACTATATACAGTAAAGTACATAAGGTAGGCAGGTACCCTTTTAAGGTTGATTTTGTTTCATATTGACATGTCAGTAGTTTTGATTGGTGGGGGTCCGAGCACTGAGACCCTTCCATTTTGACATGTCAATAGTCTTTTGAAAGTTTAGTTACCCTTTAAGTCTCCTTGTTCTCTTCACATGGTTTGATTACCTTAGTAAATGAGATGATTTGCTGTCATTTTTAAGTATGGCTGCATAATATACAAAGGGAATAATATTAAAAAGTATTATTTTGACTGGCAGCCTATGTAGTGTAATTTGACAATACAAGTTCTGGTGCAACAATCTTCCCATTATCCTCCATACTGCTGTCAGTAAATATACTCCTTTTCTTTTATGTACTACCTGCTGATAGACACTAGATGGCAGCCTGCCCCTAGATTGTAAAATTAATTTCTCATTTCCAATTACAATATACGTGCATTCCCATGCATTATTGGCAAAGCATTACTTCTCTAGCCCGCATTTATAAACCTTTTTTTTTTATTCTAGATGTCCTAATTTTCACAGCTACAAATAAATAAAAATATTCTTTATGTATTCTCATACTTTAAACCTGAGCATGGAGGTAAAATATTCTAAGAATGGTTGTTGAAGTTATGCAGAGTTTGTTAATGGCATTTGAGATGCTGAATGCCTTGTGGAACCTGAAAATCCTTTAGTACAGGTCTTATTGTTATAACAAGAAATCTTTACGACCAAGGTCAAAGCTCAAGGAAACCTTAGATTAATCCTCCCTCTGGCATTCTGCAAAGCTCCTTGTGTCTGGCTCTTTGTATTTGGTTTTAGAGTCAAGGCTAGCAGACACCTACAGTGATAATGAAGGAGCCGTGTCTTACTGGAGCATTTGACACTGCACTGCATTGCTTTCCTTGACAAGTAAATTATCCTGACATGTACAATTCCTCCCTAAACACTTTGGACTTAGGAGAGGTGACTCAGTGACCCAGTGGAACTAACTGCTGGATGTATCTATTTACAAGATAGAACTAAGAGAAAACCCTTAGAAATTCTAAAATTCTATTTTTGTTATGCTTAAAATAGTGCAGCCTTGTGTAACACCCATTGATATGACTTTACTTGTGTAGAAAATACAAAAAAATTAATATAAAGACAACACGTAAATGACTGCTGCAGGAGTGACATCCAACCAATGGACACTACTGGGTTCATTTTCTTAAAGTCGCCCTGGCTGCGATTAATTGTTATTGCCGAAGGAAGCTGCGTACAGCTGCTGCATGGGAACTTGATGGACGACCGTGTAATACAAGATATTGCTGTCTGCCATAGGGGGAGCCACGCTTTCCAATGGCGTTCTGCTCTTTCTCATAGAGATTAGTACTGATTTGCATGACATTATCAGCATTCTATTATGTACATCAGTATGAGAACAGTTTTTCAGTCCTAATATATTTTCTTCACCCTGCACTCAGTCTGTGTGCTTTCAATTTCGCTAGTTTTATCAGGTGACATCACTAGTTGCTATTTCAAAAAGCAAGCAAGTGTGTACAGACTTACCATAGGACTTCCTTTGGGTAAATTACTTTTTTAACTAAAGGACTCCATCATCTAGGCTTAGCTCAGCTTCCACAGCCAAGATCGCTCTAAACAGTTAAAACAACTCCAAAATTCTAATGTACATGATAGTGTCAAAACAAAGAATTATGGCCTATCCAATAGGTCTAAGAGTCCTTTAATGAAGTTGATGGTGTCCTGTTCTGATGCGGCCGTTTTCACACACTGCCAAAAATATATCTTGAGATTGAGCTTCGGTTTTACTTTAAAGACGAGGTGTCAGGTGAGAAGGATTACAATCTTCAAAGTAAAATATCCATATTGAAAAGATGGTCAAATTATGACCTTTTATCAAATATACATGTCTCTATTTGCTTGACTTTGCTATTCAGAAACACTGGACCTCCTTTATTAAAACTGGACTTGTTGCCCATAGCAACCAATCACAGTGCAGCTTAATTTTCCCGAGCAGTCTAAAGGGGTAGTCTACTTTAGAAAACTCGGCAAATTCTAAATGTAAAAGGTTATTCCCACTTCATACATTTATGGCATATCCAGCCTTATTGAGAACAGCTTTTTTTGTCTGTTTCTGTAACCCCCCATAGAACATGTTAGAGAGACAAGCACATGGCCACCTCTCCACATACTGTAGTCTGGAATCGGCAGACGGGTGTTGCGCAATCCCTTGTTTTCAATATAGGTGCGAGTCCCAGAACTGAGACCTGCATTTGTCATACATTTATGGCATATCCTATGCATAAGTTATAAATGTCTAAGATGGAAATAACCCTTTAATAGAGGGGGGATCCCCCGTTTAGGATCCTCATCTCTTGGCCATATTGGGGAGCATATAGAGCGCCTAGCTTTACAGGACCTGTCTTGCATTATACAAACAACCCAATTATTTGAATGGGCACTGTGTAATGTTTAATTTCACCTGAGGTGTTGCTTCAGGGTAATCGAACACTGCCAGTTTCTCCACAGATTACAACTGATCGCTGGGGGTCCCAGATGGGGGACACTTTGTAATTAGCGTATTTTCAAGTGACCCTTTTAACAACTAGGAATTGTCCGAAGTGGAGAACCTCTTGAAGAAACTAAATTTGAACTTTGGTTCCCATAGTCAAGAAGGCCACATTAATAGTGAAGTTCAATGGAGCTAACCCGGGTGTGGATACACTGACTAATCCATGGCAGAAAAATAGTGTCATATGTAGATTTCATGTCGGATTTGCAATGACGTGTAAACATTGTCTTATTAAGGACCGTCGTCCCACTTTTAAATATGACAGCTGATCATCATGTGATCTCAGATAAACTCTTGAGCAACAGTGAACGTGATTGGCCAGAGCTCTCACTAATTAAACAGGTTTTCTAGGACTTTACATTGATGGCCTATCCTTAAAGAGGCTCTGTCACCAGATTTTGCAACCCCTATCTCCTATTGCAGCAGATCGGCGCTGCAATGTAGATTACAGTAACGTTTTTATTTTTAAAAAACGAGCATTTTTGGCCAAGTTATGGCCATTTTTGTATTTATGCAAATGAGGCTTGCAAAAGTACAACTGGGCGTGTTGAAAAGTAAAAGTACAACTGGGCGTGTATTATGTGCGTACATCGGGGCGTTTTTACTACTTTTACTAGCTGGGCGTTCTGATGAGAAGTATCATCCACTTCTCTTCAGAATGCCCAGCTTCTGGCAGTGCAGATCTGTGACGTCACTCACAGGTCCTGCATCGTGTCGGCCACATCGGCACCAGAGGCTACAGTTGATTCTGCAGCAGCATCAGCGTTTGCAGGTAAGTAGCTACATTGATTTACCTGCAAACGCCGATGCTGCTGCAGAATCATCTGTAGCCTCTGGTGCCGATGTGTCCTCGCTCGTCCGACACGATGCAGGACCTGTGAGTGACGTCACAGCGTGATCTCTCGAGAACACGCTGTGTCTGTACTGCCAGAAGCTGGGCGTTGTGAAGAGAAGTGGATGATACTTCTCGTCAGAACACCCAGCTAGTAAAAGAAGTAAACACGCCCAGATGTACGCACATAATACACGCCCAGTTGTACTTTTACTTTTAAACACGCCCAGTTGTACTTTTGCAAGCCTCATTTTCATAAATACAAAAATGGCCATAACTTGGCCAAAAATGCTCGTTTTTTAAAAATAAAAACGTTACTGTAATCTACATTGCAGCGCCGATCTGCTGCAATAGCAGATAGGGGTTGCAAAATCTGGTGACAGAGCCTCTTTAAGATAAGCCATCAATGTTAGATGGCTGACACTCCACTGATAGTTAATCTAGTAAAGCAATTAAAATTCAACTTTTGGTAAGAGTCAGGGACATCTACAATCTTCCAAAGTTTAATTGACCAGAATGGTGTCGTTACAGAGATCCCCTAATGTCCCCTACTAGGCTGCAGCTGAAGGCTATACTGCCATAATAACAGAGCAGTGCTGTCCTGAGCCACTTTACATTTAGTATAGGAAATATAACCAAACAGAACTACATAATGTTACAATGATGACTACCCCCCCCCCCCCCCCTGTAGAACACTAATAGGACTATTTGGATAATGTTAACATTTATAAGTCCCTCATGCTTCTGTCAATCAGGCCCCATGATGCATCCTCTCTAACTGCATGTTTGAAATATTCCCAGCCCTGGATGGGCTTAGCTGTGTCTACCTGCCCACTGATATGTATGGAAGGGGAGGTAATTAACATGCGGCTGACTCAATTACTGACCTGAAAAAATATCAAAGTCAGGCTGGTTTCACACGAGCGTGTGCTTTTTGCGCACGCAAAAAATGTGGTGTTTTGCCTGCGCAAAAGGCACTTAACAGCTCCGTGTGGCCTCAGCATATGATGCGCGGCTGCGTGCTTTTCGCACAGCCACCATCATTATGACACTTTGTTTGGATGTTTGTAAACAGAAAAGCACGTGGTGCTTTTCTGTTTTCATTCATCCTTTTCACAGCTGCTGCGCGAATCACGCTGGTCGCACGGAAATGCTTCCGTGTGGCATGCGTGGTTTTCACGCACCCATTGACTTCAATGGGTGCGTGATGCGCAAAAAACGGCCAAAGAACTCACGCTGAGAAAAAATCACGCACATGTCTGCACATGTCTGCACGGCCCCATAGACTAATATCACGCGCGTTGCACAGACGTATATCCCGTTCGTCTGAATAAGCCCTCATGGAGATAGAAGCCACTTCATGCTGCAATTTAGAAAATATGCAGTAACAGCAAATAATACGAAACACAAATATGGTACGATGTAAAAGTAAGAAACACATATAAACACTATACGCTGAATGATTTCTCAGTGTTCCCTTTAAATGAGTCTTGCAGTTTTATTTCGACTACTTTGGAACCAGTCCCATCAGCTGTCTTAAGGTCCTTTTACATGGGCCAATTATCAGAACAACGAGTGTTCATGTGAACGCTCGATCCCGATCATTACACTGTGTAAACAGGGCAATGATCAGCTGATAAACGAGCAAACGCTCGTTCATCGGCTGATCATATTGTTTATGCAGCATAATATTATTGTTGTCGGCAGCACATCTCCCTGTGTAAACAAGGAGATGTGCTGCTGGCATAATAGAAATGAATGGGGGCGAGCGATCGTAGTACCGATTGCTCGTCCCCATGCATTGCTCCTTGTGAAAGGAGAAAACGAGCGCCGATCAACGAGCTGTATCGTTGATCGGCACTCGTTTACACGTCCCATGTTGAGCTGTGTAAGAGAACCCTTACTCTCAGTAAAAATGTGGTAAACAGTGACCATAAAGTCCAGCATTCTAAGCTGATTGATTTTATAACATGTCTCTGACTAGCATAATGCCAGATATAACTCTGTCTGCCTCCGCCACCCCTTGGGGGAGTAAAGGATCTTAATGCATACTCTTTTACTATTTAGTCTAATTTAAAAGGCATATTCAGTAAGCTCCCCCTAGTGGTGACTTTAAGCAGCCAGAATTTTATGATTTAACTCTATGGCTAGTCAGAGGATTTGGAGTACTCTCTGCTATACAGATATATTAACAAATTAATCGGTACACAATTTTATATCTATTTAGATAAAAAAAACATAAAAAATGAACATTCACTTTACGTCCCTACTATTATTTAATTTCTGTCTCCATCAAATCCAGAACACATACGTAGAACAAGCATGAATTGCTTTTCACAATATACTCCTTGCATTTATACCATAAAGGATAAATGATTTAAGTCTAAAACTTAGTATATATTTGCAAAGTGTGTTCTACCTCACCTAAATATCCCATTCATCCAATGATGTTGTTGTTGTTGCTATCTATATCATGTTTACTTCTTCGGTAACATTTCCTAACAAGCCAAGCCATTTCTTTCACTCTGCTTCTGTCCAAAAACTGGATAATATACAATCCTAGATATTGTTTGTGTAAACACTTTATTACCTCCTCCAAAACCGGATACAGCAGAATTTTCGAAAATGTTATTTGCTGTTGATTTAAGCATAAATCTGGGGTGTTATGAAGGGCGTCACATAACACACGGCAATCTATTTGGCAATTCAAATGGAACAGCTGTATATAGTTATTTATTCCGAGATACCTCAGGGCATTGTCTGTCTCATATTAAGATTGGGAGCCGCTGCTATGCATGTCTCAATCATTTCATATGCTAGAAAACTTTACACGCTGAGTATCCAATTCTGAAAAAAACATTATTTAACAAGATCATTCTCCTTTATTCTTGTGACTGAAGCAACATTACAGTCAGCCAACTGATATTGTGGTGGAATACGAGAAAATATATTAAAATCCAATTTCCTTTATCAAAGAGTGATTCACTGCAGTGCAAAAGCAAACAGCTAGGCACTGGTTGTCATGGCAACAGAATGTATTCAAATAATATACGAACAGTGATACTTCTTCTTAATAGGTATTTCGCATTGTTCCAATCGGAGGTCGTGCCATTATATGCCAAGCTGAATGTGATCCCTGTCTTATTTAGTGTAAATATCACATGTATACGCTTAGTGTGACATCAGTAGTTATCAGCAACATCTAAAGACGCTAGTGCGGGTATATGCACGTACTGACTAATGCAGACACAAAGCAGGGATTTTTCATAAAGTGTATAACACAAAAAAAAAGGTAATAGAGCCATAATTTAGCATGCACAATAAAGAGATCTTTGGAAAAAGTTATATTTAAACAGGCTTTTAACATTCATGCCAACCATTTGTAATGCCATTTAGAAGATACTGCAATAACTTAACACTGCTCTTCTCTTCCTACTAGTTACAGCTAAGAGCTATGTTCTAGTAAAGGCATGGTAAGCTCATCCAAAGTGAAAGACTGCCATAGCAGAGGGCCTGTAGGTGCGAGGCTGCCAGTAGTTTTTACGTTAAGTTAAGCCACTTTTACGCGACAGTATTTTGGTAAGAATTTTGCATCCGTATTTTTAATCCAAAACTAGGAGTGAGTCCAAACATATCAGAGGTGAAAATCTTTCCATTGTACTTTTTATCTCCACTTCAAGGTTTTGGCTTACAAATACTGATGCAAAACTCTAACCGAAATACTGCTGTGTGAAAGTGGCTTTAAGGCCTCATGCACACTTCCATCACCGTTTTCTCGGCCGTTTTTGACAGATCCGTGTGTCCGTTTTGGTAACTGTGCGGTTTCTGTGTGTACTCAGTGTCCGTTCCGTGTTTCCATTTTAAACGGACGTTGTTCTTCCATTTCGCTTCCATGTTTCCGTTAAGAAAATGGAAGGTATTGAACTTTATTTGAACTTGTCACTTGTCCCAGTCTGTGAACTTTGGCACGTCCTGCCATTGCTAGGGCAACGGATCCGTCAAAAACGGACGGCACACGGAAGCCTTCCGTGTGCCGTCCGTTTTTTTGAGGGACCTATTGACTTCTATGGGCCCCACGGTCACGAAATCACTGGCCAAAGTAGGACATGCTCTACTTTTGACGGAACGGAACAACGGATCAGTCAAAATAACAGAAGTGTGCATGGGCCCATTGAAATGAATGGGTTCAGGGTGCTATCAGTGACAAAAACGGATAGCACCCTGAAGGAAAAACTGAAGTGGGCATGAGGCATAAGGCCAGCTATGGAGGGAGGGAATACATAGCAGCAGGTGAGGGGAGAGCAGGCTACCTTAAGTGCAGGGGGTGTGAGGTACTTCTAGTGGTGCCAACTCTGGAACAGTATATTTTATTATTAAAGAAACTGTTTGTTATTTTATTAATATTTCTATATTAATAGGTTAATAAATAGGCTGGTGTGGCCAATATTTTTATGTTACATAATATCAGTGGCTTTTTTTAAGGTTTTTTAAGGTTGCGTGTGTTGGAGAATTTCCTTAAGCGGAACATACTCTACAATGTGCGGTCATGGTTTCCTTACAGGGATTTTTAAGGTAAAACTGATATAAACACCAAGGCTCAGCCGTTTTATGAAATATTGTAAAAAATATAGGGACTTTACTAAAATGTAAAAAAAAAAATTATGGAAGAACATACCTCCACCGTTGCCTATTCTTACAGAATATAGAATGTATACACCGGCAATGGCAGACGAAGATATGAAGTATCAGAATTTGCCACCAAATTGGGGTCCCATAAATCAAAATTAGGGTTTCATAAAAGCAAACCATTCAGTATAACCCATTATATTTTAAATATACTCTTGTAATGTATCATTTATTAAAGTTTGAAGTCTTGAGATAACTCTTACTCTGTGGAAGAGTTGCTTTGTTTGCCTGTATTTTGATGCCATGGCTTGCTGTCCTTTAGAGAACTTGGCTCTTTGCCGTGTGGCTTTGTCTCCTGGCACTTACTCAGTATATCTGCTCATTGCCAGGTGCTTCACTTCCAGAATCTTACATTTTAAGCAGTGTGAACTTATTTTTCATTAGTGAAGCCTGAGGATGATTTTGAACTGTCCATCTGTAGGTACCAAATTGTGTTCAGGTGACTCTTTTTGTGCGTCCTCTGGCAAATTAAGTTGGCAAATCCTTGTAACTCTGTGAGCATTTTAACTAGAAAACATGATTAGACTTGGCCAAGCCAAGTATATCTCTTGTAGGATGAAAATGTAAGATTTTCAAAAGTTCAGGTTTCTTGTGATATCTTCTTTCGTACATTAAATACAGTAATCATGCAGGTAATGGAATTCTGATAGACTGAAATGAAGGACTGTACGAATCCTGCGTAACACTTTACACTACTATAGTGGATAGCTTTGGAAAGCTCTAGAGACCAAGTTAGTTTATGAACATTAAGTTGGAGACAAATACAGGAATACGTTTTAAGGGATATGTTTTAATGCAAAAGTTCATACTGGAGCCAGGAACATGCTAAATTTGCTCTAGATTATTGACCATCTATGTTGGTACTGTTGCACCCTTTCCAGTATTTCTTCATGTTTTAACCTAAGTCTGCACTTATGTTATCGTTTAAGGTTATTGTAGCGCCGACGACTTCGGACCGCCGGCATCTCCCGTCCCCCGGCGGCCGAAGATGTCAGTTGGTATGTACTCACCACTGGTGTCTCCCTCCTCCTTCCCTGGGATGCTGGCGTGCTCTGCCTCCTTCTCCTGGTGCCCGTTGAGTGCGCGCACGCTATAGTGGTTTCTTAAAGGGCCAGCGTGCGCACTAGTAAAGTATTCACAGCCTGTCCCTGTACAACCAGGGCTATATAGTTGGACCTGTCCACTGCCCCAGTGACTAAGCTAAATTGTGATAACCTTGTGTTATCCTGCGAAGGTTCCATATCCTGTTTCAGTTACCAGCTGGTATCCTGTGTCCGTTATCAGTTGGTATCCTGTATCCTGTGTCAATTACCAGTCGGTATCCTGTGGCCGTTATCATTCTGTATCCTGTGTCCATTACCAGTCTGTATCCTGTGTCCATTACCAGTCTGTATCCTGTATCCGTTACCAGTCTGTATCCTGTATCCGTTACCAGTCGGTATCCTGTATCCGTTACCAGTCGTTATCCTGTATCCGTTACCAGTCGGTATCCTGTGTCCGTTACCAGTTGGTATCCTGTATCCTGTATCCGTTACCAGTCGGTATCCTGTGTCCGTTACCAGTCTGTATCCTGTGTCCATTACCAGTTAGTATCCTGTATCCGTGACCAGTCGGTATCCTGTATCCGTTACCAGTCGGTATCCTGTGTCCGTTACCAGTTGGTATCCTGTATCCTGTGTCCGTTACCATTCGGTATCCTGTAACCTGTGTCCGTTACCTAAAAAAAAAAACACCGAAAAAGGCCATACTTACAAATGGACACAGCCAGGTCAGAAATGCTGATGAAAGGGCGAGCAGGTGCTTTAAATAATAATAGCCACTCCCACTAGTCTTGTGTGGTCTCTGTGTCCGTTACCTGTTGGTTTCCTGACTCCAGTAATCTGACACCAGCCTGTTTCCAGTAATCTGCCACCAGTCTGCTTCCAGTAATCCGGCACCTGCATGTGTCCTGCAATCTGCTTCCTGCCTGCATCCAGTAATCTCGTTTTTCGCGGTGTCCATTACGGACGTAATTGGAGCTGTTTTTCAATGGAGTCAATGAAAAACGGCTCCAATTACATCCCAAGAAGTGTCCTGCACTTCTTTTGACGAGCCGTCTTTTTTACGCTCCGTCTTTTGACAGCGACGTGTAAAATGACAGGTCGTCAGCACAGTACATCGTAAAACGTATTGAAAGTAATGGGCAGATGTAAAGGAGCCAGTTTTTCAGACGTAATTCGGGGCATAAAACGCCCGAATTACGTCTGAAACATGGTCGTGTGAACATACCCTTACTCCGCACAACTCACTGGCCATGCATGAGCCCTTAAATTAGGAAAGTGAAACACTGCTTTCCACATCTAAGATTAACTAGGCTCATAGAGGTAATTTCATTTCTACCTGGGTTGTGGGGATAAATTATATATCTGCTAGTGCAATACATGAGTACCTAGATGTGAGACAAGTCTTATACGTCACTTGATGCTACATTCAGTCAATATTCTCACTTATTAGGTTATCTCATTCCTTTCTGTGATTTGCTACCCTTTTTTCTTATGAATGACATTTTCTATTTAGACATTTTCCAGTTGCTGTCAAACTTTTTTTCTGTAGTCTAACATTAGGATTTGAACTTGCTAGATAAAAGAAGATGACCTGGTTCGCAACATTTAGCAGTGAGTCAGAATATAAAGCAAAATATATTGTATGGTTTCTTGCAAGGTTCATTCTTTTGTAACATTACTAGATATATTAAGATAACACATAAGCAGCCACAGTTAAGAAAATAAGAAAATCATTGCCATTCTTTTTGTTGTAATCCTGTAAAGAACATAACGCTAAGATAAAAGTACAAAACGCAGACATAATACTATTTTGCAGGTCGGCAGTTTCAATTGCTGAGGGAGTTGAGCTGTTTTCTAGGTAAATGATTGCAATAAAATATCAGCTGAATGTTTTTATTCATAAGAGAAAAATAAAAAAAAGGAGACGTCTACATTCTTGATGGAAGACACTTTAGGATAATACTAAAAAACTGATTTGGCCCTTTTTATTTCTTGGACTCACATGTAACAGTGATCTTGACAACCTCGCTTCCAATTACTCAATTACGGAAAACCCGGACACGATCTAACAATGACTAAATCTAATCTGCTGTGTTACTAAGAACAACTTCGCACTGATAAATGTTATATCTGTTCCCTGTGTGCTCTTTCAATCTAAAAAGCTAATCAACCAGAACATAGAAAAAGAGTCATCAGTGACACAAGCTGTTCCCAGAGGGCATGGACACTAGAACAATTGGTTTTTTTCCTACAGAACTGGGGCTTATGTCAGTCAGTGCCACCAATGCTTAAAGAGGCTCTGTCACCAGATTATAAGTGCCCTATCTTGAACATAATATGATCGGCGCTGTAATGTAAATTACAGCAGTGTTTTTTATTTAGAAAAGCAATAATTTTTGACGGTTATGACCTATATTAACTTTATGCTAATGACTTTCTTAATGGACAACTGGGAGTGTTTTTTACTTTTTGACCAAGTGGGCGTTGTGGAGAGAAGTGTATGACGCTGACCAATCAGTGTCATACACTTCTCTCCATTCATTTACACAGCACACAGTGATCTTACTAGATCACTATGTGCAGCCACTTACTCACACATTAACGTTACTCAAGTGTCCTGACAGTGAATAGACATCACTACCAGCCAGGACGTGATGTCTATTCAGAATCCTGGCACTTTGGTAACGATTTGTGTCAGATTTACAGCAAGGCACTGTAAACTGTCATTTAAAACGAGATTACACTTGCCTTGCTGTAATTCACACACAAACGTTACCGAAGTGTCAGGATTCTGAATAGACATTACGTCCTGGCTGGTAGTGATCTCTATTCATTGTCAGGACACTTAATGTGTGTGTATGTGGCTGCACATAGTGATCTAGCTAGATCACTATTGCTGTGTAAATGAATGGAGAGAAGTGTATGACGCTGATTGGTCACTGATTGGTCAGCATCATACACTTCGCTCCACAACGCCCACTTGGTCAAAAAGTAAAACTTGCCCATTTGGTCATTAAGAAACTCATTAGCATAAATCTAATATAGGTCATAACTCCATTAAAAATGATAGTTTTTCTAAATAAAAAACACTGCTGTTATCTACATTACAGCACCGATCATATTATGTACAAGATAGGCCACTTATAATGTGGTGACAGAGCCTCTTTAAAGCCTTATTCCTACACAAAAACTACCATTTGCCAAGCTTATTAAAGTGCTAGCCCTATGCACATTACCACCTTTTTATACCACTGTATCTGCCATTTATTACCTAGTTAAAGCATGTGTCCTCCAATGTCCTCCCAGTTCCCTCCGAGGTCCCTGGTGTATAGTCATTGAGACATTAGGTGGGCATAACTTTGAGCAGAAGGGGGGATTACACAAGAAAATGACTTCAATCCTGTTAGATTCCATGTTATAAATGTTTCGTAAGACACATGTTATTTTGTCACAGAGTATAAGTGATAAGTATTGTCTTTAATGTTGTTCTAAATGTATTCCTAACTATTTACTACTAGCCTAAAAAAATAAAGTAACACGTAGCCTAGAGATAAAAGTTAACAGATGATAAAAACGTCTCCACACTTTTGTCAGTCTGTAGGATTTTCTACATGATCCTGAAACAAACAATTGTTTGTGAATCTTGCAGAGAACACAGTTGTTAATTCTAGCCTGATCCTTTCCATTTTCAGCTCAGACAGCTGAGAGGAGGGGTTTAGTAAAAGGGGTGTGGTTTATGTTTGTTTATCTCACAAGCCAAACACAATATTGTGAGAATGAGATGGGGGAATGGGCTGATATACTGGGGCACATCAACTTTTTATATATTTCATAGTTTTGATAGTAATATGAGACAAAATAAGATTAAAGGAAAGGAGGAGATTAGCCCCTTAACCCATTATGATGTAACAGTACATCATGATCGGTGAGGAAAAGTAGCTTAGCCCACACCGTACGCAGCATGTGTACGCTGACACCCTTATGGTACCAGCGATCTCTAGGGGGGAGTAAAAAAAATGCTAAAAAATAAATTAAAGTTAAAAAGAAAACGCTTTTCTCATTTTTTTAAATAAAATAATGTGAAAAAAATGTAAAATAAACATAAGTGGTATCACCTCGTCCACAAAAGTCTGAACTATCAAAATATAACGTTAATTATCCC
Source organism: Rhinoderma darwinii (assembly GCF_050947455.1). NCBI lineage: Eukaryota > Metazoa > Chordata > Amphibia > Anura > Rhinodermatidae > Rhinoderma > Rhinoderma darwinii. Next base: position 191,691,555 of record NC_134687.1, on the reverse strand, counting down.
ACATGGTAAACACCATAAAAAAAATAAAAAAAACGCCAAAATTACTGTTTTTTGGTCAACTCACCTTCCCCCAAATAATGGAGAAAGAAGTGGTCAAGTAGTTGTATGTACCCTAAAATAATACTAATAAAAACTGTAGCTTGGTGCATTTAATGTTCCCATTAGAAAATATAACTCGTCCTGCAAAAAACAAGCTCTCATACGGCTAAGTCAATGCTAAAATATGAAAGTTGAAGTCTTGGTACTTAAAGAGGTTCTGTCACCAGATTTTGCAACCCCTATCTGCTATTGCAGCAGATCGGCGCTGCAATGTAGATAAGAGTAACGTTTTTATTTTTAAAAAACAAGCATTTTTGGCCAAGTTATGACCATTTTTGTATTTATGCAAATTAGGCTTTCTAAAGTACAACTGGGCGTGTTTAAAGTAAAAGTCCAACTGGGCGTGTATTATGTGTGTTACATCTGGGCGTCTTTACTTCTTTTACTAGCTGGGCGTTCTGACGAGAAGTATCATCCACTTCTCTTCAGAACGCCCAGCTTCTGGCAGTGCAGACACAGCGTGTTCTCGAGAGATCACGCTGTGTCGTCACTCACTTCCTGCCCCAGTTCCTGCATCATGTCGGACGAGCGAGGATACATCGGCACCAGAGGCAACAGTTCATTCTGCAGCAGCATCGGCGTTTGCAGGTAAGTCGATGTAGCTACTTACCTGCAAACGCTGATGCTGCTGCAGAATCAACTGTAGCCTCTGGTGCCGATGTGGCCGACACAATGCAGGACCTGGGGCAGGAAGTGAGTGACGTCACAGCGTGATCTCTCGAGAACACGCTGTGTGTCTGCACTGCCAGAAGGTGGGTGGTAACGAAGAGAAGTGGAAGATGCTGATTCGTCAGCATCATACACTCCCATTCCTAACGCCCAGCTAGTAAAAAAAGTAAAAACGCCCCGATGTACACACATAATACACGCCCAGTTGTACTTTTACTGTAAACACGCCCAGTTGTACTTTTGCAAGCCCTCATTTGCATAAATACAAAAATGGTCATAACTTGGCCAAAAATGCTCGTTTTAAAAAAAATAAAAATGTTACTGTAATCTACATTGCAGCGCCTATCTGCTGCAATAGCAGACAGGGGTTGCAAAATATGGTGACAGAGCCTCTTTAAAGGGTTGAGAGAGAAATGGCTGGAATTTATTTTGTGTATTGTTTATATTTAGCACTCTTATAAATGTAGAATGATTGCACTGCCTCATTATCCTGGGTTATTACTGCTATGTATTTATATTTCGCACATATTATACTTACATATGCTGATGATTTATATAGGATTATGTGTGGTGTTATGAAGTGGCTGATATTAACTAGGATCAAAAATGGTTAGTTAAAATTTTCGTTTCTGTCTTTTGATCCTAAATCCTCATATATGTTTTATTATTATAGTGTTCTGTTCATTATGAAATGTTTATTTAGCGGTTTGGCCAAAAGACATGTTCATCAAGTTCAACCAAGGGATGGGAGAAAGGGAAGGGATAGTGGTAAACTACAGAACTTTGTTTTACCCCTAAAAAAATATCCATAAAACATAAACCAATCTGCTCTAAAATAGAAAAGTTTCCCTCCTGATCACAAGTGGCGATCAGACTGGATCAACATTCAAACGAGAATTCTATACATTGACATAGGCCCTGGTAATTGTTTGTTCTAGGAAATTATCTAAGCCTTTTTTAAAGCCATCTCCTGTCCCTGCTGTGACGGCTCCTGTGGTAGACTATTCCATAGATTCACAGTTCTCATAGTAAAGAAGACTTGTCGCTTCTGCAGGTTGAACCTTTTTTTCTACAGACGGAGGGAGTGCCCCCTTGTTTTTTGATGGGCTTTTACATGGAACAGGATTTTGCCATCTTTTTTGTATGGGCCCTTCAAATATTATACAAATTATTCATGTCCCCCTTAGATGTCTATTTTCAAGACTAGATAAATTGTAATTATTTTAATCTTTCCTCATAACTAAGATTATCCATGCCCCTTATTATTTTAGTTACTCTTCTTTGCATTTTTCCAACCCCAGGGCAATCCTCTCTAGATAATTTAAAACAGCAGTGGGTGAAAATTATCTGAAAGGAAAATTAACTATTACAAATTTTTTTTGTAAAATATAAAAAGTCAACATATGAAATGAACAGATCAATATCTTTTGAACAGAGGCCCAAATTTTAACAGGAGAATTGAAATGCAATATGAGATATAATAATTAGTACATAGAACCTGGCATATTTGGCAGGGCACATTGTATCTGTTCTGTTAAAACTAGCCTTGTAAAGGATTCAGCAGGTATTTTGTTCGTGGCATTATTTATGTTCATGTTCAGTACAAATGGAGGGATTTTACTAAACTGTTAACAACTTGGGTCAATGCCCATCACCACTGCCCTCCAAAAGGAAATGGAGACTTAAGCAAACAGCAATTAATCTGTGTGCACTTAAAACATAATTGGTATAATACCTGCCAGACAACAAGCTATCCCATTAACTGCAGAGCTCCATTTTCCGGAAGGATTTGGCTCACAGATTTAATATAATAGAAGAGCTGACCTTACACATTGGATTACGGTACAGTGGTCCGTCACAATGGAAAGTATTAGTGTCTGCTCTCTAGCCAAGTTAAAAACCTTTCGAGCCTGTGATGTTTTCTTCATATCCCATATTTGAAATCAGCAGTCCATTTCTAATGACCAAGATTTTAAGATATGGAGTTACTTTAATTTAGGTTTGTCTTGATATAGTCAGTGGTGATGAACGATGAGCAGGAAAATGCACTCTATGTAGCTGTTATTAATCATACCGTACTGTAGACTTTAGCAGTTCACTGCAGAGCGCTTATTGAACAGCAGGGTTGCTTCCTTAGAAATAGACTGAAATCCATACTACAGTTATTAGGCTTGGCTGTAACAGGCAATAAAGTTTTACTATGATCAGGACCTCTAAAGTTGTCTGTTGGGTGTTCAATAAGGAATTAGGCAACTCTGGATGTTTTATTAGTTACATTCGGCAGTCGGGAAGAAACTAATGGATTGCAATGTGAAATAAAGAGGTCCTGGATTTTGGTGTCAGTAATGAGAAGCCGAAGCGGAGGACGATGTATTTGATGTATTTGTTTTAAGCCGTGTCTGTAAGAAGGTTCTCAGAACTATATTTACTTCTTATAGATCGGTACACTTTTGTGCTGAAGTGGCATATCTGAATCATTTTTGTTTTGCAAAATCTATAATATGTCCTCCAGAGTGAATAACAGTTCTAGCTCTGTATTTACATACATTTGTATTCTGAATGTTTGCAAAGCAAATCCTGGTGGAATATGAAGGTGCAGTGTTTTGACTGTGCAGATAAAACTGGAAATACCAGAAGCAATGGAGAGCAGAATGAACTAAAGGCAGTGAGAGCGAAGCCAGAACATTAAAGTCATTGAAGCTACTGCTGAGATTCTCCGAGCTGTCGTGGTGCCTGGATACAGTCATTAAAATACATTTGACTGTACTTGTTTGTCCCCGGCACAAATGTTCAAAAACTCACTCCGAAGGCTTTTTAACTCATTGTAGCTAATAGGCAAATACCATTTATTTAGTCATGGAAGAATGTTGTACTATATATATTTCATGTCTGTCACAATAATGCTGAAAGACTTCTATTTTAAAGACTGCTATACACATGTACAGTGTCATACACAAAAGCAGACCATAAATAGTAAACACCATATAAAGCATTAGAGACAAATAACAAAAATTGAACATAACTCATCCAAAAAGCACAAGAAAGCATTAGTATAAATAAGAGATTCTTGACATCTAGGACTGCTGTTAATATGCTGCAGTTTTACAGGATACTACTACGATTCATAGGCAGAGTTGTACAGGGACGTTCTTGGAGGAACCGGAAGACATGGTATAGACAAGATATAAATTAGGCCTCTTTCAGTTTCTTCTTGACGCTCCTACACTTCGAATCACCCGGGACATGAGGTCCCATTGCACCCTCCCATATTTTTAATGACGAGTAAATTTGCCACTTTCAGTGGTTTTCTAACATTGCAGCAGCTGTTCAGACTACATCCCCATCAGCTGGGAATAGCCTCCCTTTCTCTGGGGACCCCAGAGCAGTTGCGGCATGTATAGCATGTACAACCTTTGAGTTATGCTTTCCTGCTGATCAGTTTGCAAATGGAGTGCAAAATTGTAATGATTTATTATATGACATTATAAAAAGAGTCAGTGCTCTTTTACATCATTTCTATCATGCTAGTAAATAAAGCTTATTGATGCATCACATTTCAGTTATGTGACCTGCATGTCAATATATATGAATATTTAGAGAGCAAAAAGTAAAAATTTACATTATAGAATAAGACTTAAAGCGATAGTTAAGGTTTGGTTGTTTTTTTTTTACTCTTGAAAAGTCGCAAAGAGGCCCAAAAGTCACAAAAGCCGTTGGTCTATTTATGCCGCCCTTGCCACTTTTGTGTAAAGGGGGCATGGCTTTGCAAAAGGGGATGGGGCCACCGCGGCCTAACTCATAATTCACACCATTATATTGGAAATTTACGCCAGCTTCTAACTGACGTGAATTTCACTCTGTGGGGTAGAGGCACGTGTTAGTCCCATACCTTAGCCCACCGATCGGCAACCTTCCCAGATCATGGTACCCCCAACCCCCCATCAAATTGAATTTGATAAAAATGAAATAAAAAATAAAATAATGCTTATCTCATTGTATTATGGAATTGCTATAAACGCAATAAAATATGAGCTACATATTTTCCATGACATTAATATTGATGGCCTATCCTTAAGTTAGGCCATAAGTGAAATTTTATTTCACATATAGCGAAAACTAGTAATCCAAAAATAGGTTTAACATTTCGGTCTATACATTCGACCTTCTTCAGACACGGATTACGTCCGTGGATATGCGGCGCTTGCGACCTCGGTCGCTGTTAGGTAGTGTTGCTGATTACCTAACAGCGACCGAGGTCGCAAGCGCCGCATATCCTTATCCACGGACGTAATCCATGTCTGAAGAGGGTCGAAAATATAGACCGAAACGTTAAACCTATTTTTAGATTACTACTTTTCACTATATGTAAAATAAAATATCACTTATTGCATAATACCTTTGAGTGCTAAGTTCCCATTTTTTATACGTTGGCGTGGAAGCCTACTCACGCACCCTTGAAACACGGAGTGCTGCGGGATCAAGAAAGTACCACTTAAGTTAGGCCATTCATATTTAATCGGTTGTCCCATGCTGATTGGTTCAATTAAAGAGTCTCAGGACTCTGAACCCCATGTTCATACAGTTTAGGGCTGTGCCTTGTACTGCAGCTCAGTGCCATACATTTGATGCACACGCTGATTGGCAAGGGTGTTGAGAGTCAGACCCCCATCAATTAAATATTAATGTCCTATCCTAAGGATAGGCCACCACCATAAAAGTCCAGAATAAAAACCTGTAAATGTTTTTCAAATATATCCTCCATACAGTGAACTGTTAACACAATGCTGCTTAGGTAATATGGATTTTTTTTTAATAATATTAAAGTAAAAAAAATGTCAAAATTTAAGGTTAGGTTTAATTATGCCTTTCCCTTTGTAGTAAATTGAATGGTTGTGTAGTAAATAGCTGAAACCTTAATTAGAGGTATGCTTTCAGGAGATAAAATGAAATTGCGTCTACTTAAATATTCATTTCTGAAATGGAATTAAAAACTTTCCCGTGTTAATAAGGGAATTTTAACCTCTGCAGCAGAGTACTCTATCCACAAGAATATGCTGAAAATCTGTTAAGCAGAAAACAAATTTCTGGAATGTATAGAAAATATGAATTAATAATGAAATATATTTTTAGCTGGCAAAAAAAGATACATCTGCTTTATTAATAACATATATTCATATTAATTAAAAAGCAAGGCTTGGCCATTTAATCCGTAAAGGCGATTGTAAAATTGCCAGAGCAGGGCCGCTAGGTTCATTAACTTTTTTTTTCTTGCAGAGTAATATTGTGTAATCAACTATTACTGGATGTTGAATCTCAGCATGGGGTTTTATTAGGAGATCTTCAGAATTTATTTTTTCTCTTTTGTTCTTTCTTGATTTCATGAGTCAGCCTGTGGTCTCCATTGGTGTGTGCAGTAAATAGCTAAATCAATATGTCCACTGCTCAAGATGAGTAAGAGATATTGATAGTGCTATTTTTATATAGTGTGATTACCATCTTTTACTGTTTTCTTATATGGGAAACACTAGTGTTTGATAGCTGTAAAATTGCTTTGCTTACTATATTTATAATTTATAGGTTGAATAAAACCACCACCTTTTTTTTTATTTGATATGGAAAAACGCATAAGAAAGCATATGTACGTATCTTTAGTAAGAAAGTTATTTATTATTTTATTGTTTTAGCCCTTTCTCACTCCATGGCTTTTGTGTGATTGAAAGCCAACTTCCTTTACTAATGGCCAGGATTGGAGAAAATCCTATCCCAGCCATTTATCCACTTTGATATCATGATCAATGCTTATCGAGGCATATAAGAGAGTAAATAATGTGAGGGATATCCTATGTTAGTCCTCCTTCAGCCCCAGCATCGCAATTGCAGTGGCTAAAAGTTTTATGCGGACAACTTGGGGCCGGCAACATTTTTGTATTTTATTCATATGCATATGATTGTTGAGGTCTCTTCAGTGTAAGATGATAATGATCCTGGAGGCATTTCCTCAGCTGCAAACACATAAACAACCTATGTTCACATCTGCATTGGCTCCGTTGCAGAATCCGTCTAATTTGATGGGAAAAATAACACTGCATGTAAGTCAATAGGGTCCATCGGTGGATCCATCGATGGATCCGGCACTGCATCATGGCTTCTGTTATAAACAGAAGCAGCAATGCAAATGTGAACAGAGCCTAACAGACAAATGATCAACTGTATGCTATTCAGGTGTTGATCGGAGCTCCTCTAAACAGGAACGGCAAATGCGAGGGAATATACAAATATGCTAAGAAGTAAGTGTTTCTGGGCAGTTTGGTGGGTGTTGCTGGGTGGAACACGGTGAGGCTTAATAATTTCTTACGAATGGGGATTCAAATGTTGGGAGGCATGGCTTTTGGTTTTTGCTATTACTTCCTGTTTTGAGTGAGAAAGACAGAGCTGCTTTATCCGAGACATGGGAGAAATAATGAATTCTCATAAAGAAGTTCCAGGCATTGCCAATTGTCGGTAAATTCCTGGACAGTATATAAAAATCGGGAGCCAGTGTCTGTAAAAAAAATGAATCTATCTGTGATTTTATTGAAGATGAAGAGGCTTGTACAGATTGTTAGGATTGAAATGATAATCCTTTTACCGGTCACAGTACATGCTGATAATGTGTTAATATCACTATTCTAAGTTATAGACATATATAACTTATACTCTTTTATCATTTGTTAGGGTTTTCCAATTTATCAATAAAAAATGTTGGCTATCAGTGATTTTTGGATAAATTGTCCTGACAACCCTGGTTCCATGTACATTACATTTATGGTCATTTCTTTTTATCTCATGATCACACATGTAGTTGTGATGCAGTTTTTGGCTCAATGTTTTTTTGCCAAAGCCAGAAGTGGATCCAAAAGAAAGGAAGGGTATAAAGAAAAGACTTGTGCATCTTTTTTCTTTTGTGTCCACTCCTGTGTTTGGCTAAAAAAAAACGGAGCCAAAAACTGCACAAAAGAATGTGTGTGTGATCGTGTCCTAAAGGAGGGTTTCCGTTTATATCAGGATATATTCTGCAACATAAACTGGGGTAAAAGCCTATAACCTACTGACATTTAGCAGGAAGTCCTCATACAATTTAGCTCAGCAACAAGGCCTTGCTTTTCTTCTACCTTCTCTTTTCGATTTCCATTTTTCACTTTTTATTAAGAAACATTTTTTAATTCCGACGTTGTCACAGATACTTCGTGTGGACCCCAATCAGAATCCACATCAATGTTCACATCTTTATTGGCTTGAATAATGGAAGTCAACACATCATTCTGTGTTTCCATTTGGCAGGACCATTTGAACATATTGCAAGACGTATGGAACAGTATGCCTATACAGTTTATACAAAAAAAAAAAACTTATACCATGCAATATGCATTTTTTTGTACACAGTTGTTTTAAAGTGTAGTCGACTGTATTTTTTCAATATACGGTAGTTGAGATGTGTGGTCCCAACATATGCTGGCCAAGCCTATGCCAAAAGAATGCCTGCCGAACGTGCACCACAGACATGGTGCATATGTGAAGCTAATGAGTGTATATGTGTAGCTATTAATGTGAATGGTGATTTAGCAAATCAGCACAGGAGTAAGCTGTTCTGCCATTTTAAATGTACATACAGAGCTTTATACATTTATTTTGGTCTCCCATTATAATGTCTGCCATCATAGACCTAACTTATTTTTAATTATATATGACTTAGTTTTATAAATGTATCTGAAGTTTGGTGTTTTTCACACTACATTTAAATTTCACACATGACAACACTAGGACTTCTAGACATCAGCGACGCAGTTTGTAGAGTTTATAAAATGCTAACAGCTGGGAATTACATCTTTACCTGTAAACCCCGCTGCAATGACAGATGAATTGAGCTGCGGTTCTAAATAAGACCTAGTACCGTATGTGGTCCCTAAAATCATGCTGTGTAATGCTATGTTATGCTGATCCCAATCCTGCTTCAATAATACAGTGTGGGGCTTTTGTGCCCAGGAAGAGATTTCCAATATCACTTTGATGGAGCCGTAGTGGCAGCGATAATGCAAAAATCTAACTATGCCTAAAGTGTGAGGCCAGCTTGTTCTTCTTTGGATGCTTTAACATTTTCTTGTCTCCCTTAACAGGATGTGTTAAATAACTTGGGCTCCTGTGAATTGGATGAGGATGATCTCATGCTTGACCTGGAGTTCACAGAAGAGCAGCAGCTTCGGCGAGGTAAGTAGAGGAGAAAAATGGATTTCGTTATTTAGAACGGCAGTGTCATTGCTCTGCATACACAGTGGAAGCATATTAGAACCAAAATATCACTAAAAAGTATAAGCAACAGAGATAAACACGAAACATATACTAAAGTTGAATTGGATTTCTATATTTCTTGTACTCTGGTATTTAGTTAGCAAAAATAAATAAAAAAAATATATATCTATATATATCTATCTATATATATCTATATATATCTCTCTCTCTCTATATATATATATATATATATATATATATATATATATATATATATATATATATATATAGATATATATAGATAGATATATAGATATATATAGATAGATATACAGTGAAGGAAATAAGTATTTGATCCCTTGCTGATTTTGTAAGTTTGCCCACTGTCAAAGACATGAACAGTCTAGAATTTTTAGGCTAGCTTAATTTTACCAGTGAGAGATAGATTATATTTAAAAAAAAAAAAGAAAATCACATTGTCAAAATTATATATATTTATTTGCATTGTGCACAGAGAAATAAGTATTTGATCCCTTTGGCAAACAAGACTTAATACTTGGTGGCAAAACCCTTGTTGGCAAGCACAGCAGTCAGACGTTTTTTGTAGTTGATGATGAGGTTTGCACACATGTTAGATGGAATTTTGGCCCACTCCTCTTTGCAGATCATCTGTAAATCATTAAGATTTCGAGGCTGTCGCTTGGCAACTCGGATCTTCAGCTCCCTCCATAAGTTTTCGATGGGATTAAGGTCTGGAGACTGGCTAGGCCACTCCATGACCTTAATGTGCTTCTTTTTGAGCCACTCCTTTGTTGCCTTGGCTGTATGTTTCGGGTCATTGTCGTGCTGGAAGACCCAGCCACGAGCCATTTTTAATGTCCTGGTGGAGGGAAGGAGGTTGTCACTCAGGATTTGACGGTACATGGCTCCATCCATTCTCCCATTGATGCGGTGAAGTAGTCCAGTGCCCTTAGCAGAGAAACACCCCCAAAACATAATGTTTCCACCTCCATGCTTGACAGTGGGGACGGTGTTCTTTGGGTCATAGGCAGCATTTCTCTTCCTCCAAACACGGCGAGTTGAGTTAATGCCAAAGAGCTCAGTTTTCTTGGTGACTGTGGTCCCAGCTGCCTTGAGATCATTAACAAGTTCCCCCCGTGTAGTTTTCGGCTGAGCTCTCCCCTTCCTCAGGATCAAGCATACCCCACGAGGTGAGATTTTGCATGGAGCCCCAGATCGATGTCGATTGACAGTCATTTTGTATGTCTTCCATTTTCTTACTATTGCACCAACAGTTGTCTCCTTCTCACCCAGTGTCTTACTTATGGTTTTGTAGCCCATTCCAGCCTTGTGCAGGTATATGATCTTGTCCCTGACATCCTTAGAAAGCTCTTTGGTCTTGCCCATGTTGTAGAGGTTAGAGTCCGACTGATTAATTGAGTCTGTGGACAGGAGTCTTTTATACAGGTGACCATGTAAGACAGCTGTCTTTAATGCAGGCACCAAGTTGATTTGGAGCGTGTAACTGGTCTGGAGGAGGCTGAACTCTTAATGGTTGGTAGGGGATCAAATACTTATTTCTCTGTGCACAATGCAAATAAATATATATAATTTTGACTATGTGATTTTCTTTTTTTTTTTTTATATAATCTATCTCTCACTGCTAAAATTAACCTAGCCTAAAAATTCTAGACTGTTCATGTCTTTGACAGTGGGCAAACTTACAAAATCAGCAAGGGATCAAATACTTATTTCCTTCACTGTGTATATATGTATATATATATATATATATATATATATACATATATACACATACACACACACACACACACACACACACACACACACACACACACACACACACAGATCTACTCTTATTTTGTTAACTGGAGAACCAGCCTCATCATCTGATCTAAGATTTAGATGCATCTTGAAATCCATATCTATCTATCTATCTATCTATCTATCTATCTATCTATCTATCCATATAGGCAGCACTCCTGGATATCAAAATGAAAATATTGTGAACTTTATTACATAAGCGACGTTTTGGCACCATTATTTTACTTTGATATCCAGGAGTGCTGCCTATTTTTTGCATTTTATTACCCAGGATTTAGCTACATGGTTCAGCTCTCAACTTTTTTCTTGTATAACTACCAATATATGTATCCCAATCCAGTACAGAATTGGCTGAGCTCTGGTCATTAAAGCGCATTTTGCCCAAATGTGTATTAAATATTTTGTAGTCCTCTTTTGTCAAGTAGTTAAAATACCCTGTTTCTTAGAAATACAGGACTTTTTTTCTGGCAAATCTGGGTGCCACATCAGACCCCCAGATAGGGTCTGTGCCAACATGCATACAAGGTCCTGAAGCAGGGCAGCGTCAGGACAATATATGTGACACAGTATACAACATCATACGCCGCATACGTCCTTTCGATACAACTTCCTGATGCTACCTGATGCTACCTGGCATAAGAACCTCGTATGCGCCACTGTGCAGATCTTTGCCAGGGCCTGATATGGCAGTCTGAGGGGGTTTTGGGGCAGGCTCACTGCGGGCACACCCTGCCATCCCAATCATTGCGCACTGTATCTGAAATGACCAACATAAAGATCTGACAGTACAATCAGCTCCCACTGCACTCTCAGACTCCTGAATAACACATTCAGTTATTTAGCAATGTTGGAGTTAAACATGTATTACTGCATATCATGAAATGTATATGAAAGAAACAGCGGAATAGAATTGATTGATTTCAAGGTGCACCATTTAAGGCTTTAGTTATCCTCTGATGGCACCGCAAAGGAACTTAAAGGGGCTGTCCGAGATACCATCATATTTTCAAAAAGTGTTTCATACAGTATTTTAAAAAAAAATCCACTTACCACATATCTTCTTTGAATTTAGCGCCGTTTGTTTACATGCACTCCAGGTCCGGTTTGTTGATGTTTCCTTCTGATAATACTTTTTTTCCCTGTATGCATTGCAGTCTGTAATGAGCGTGCATGTTGATCCTACCAAGAGTTCATGTGAGCTGTCCCTGCTCGTCCCCGCTGACATCCACTTTGTGCTGTGAGGAGGAGTATTTTTTTTGGCACCCCAACACCTCCGTAGATGTCATCCCCCACCTTCATAGATGTCACACTCCCCCTCCCTCACTTGTACCTAGCGCTATTGTAAGTAGCGCTATTGTACCTCACCGAAGGAGCGGAATCCCACTCTGGTCGTGGATTCCGCTGCTGGATGCTTCTCTTGATGTCTCTGTCCATATATGGACAGAGACATCAAGCCATCCGTTCTGGACCGGAATCACCGGTCACAGTGGCGCTATGTACATAAAGACGGGGAGTGTTTGTGGGGGGTATCTACAAGTGTATGTAGTTATAAAACAAATAAATGTGCCGGTGCTCACATTATACCTCATAGACCGAGATAGTCATATGCACGTGCCGTCCTTGTTCACTGTGAACACGCACTGGCGCGCTCACAGTGAACAACTACATAGGCTGGGCGGGCACTAAAGAACAAGCACCCGCAGAAACAACACGTCACCAGTGACGTGTCGTATACCATCCGAGGTCTCTCTGGTCCGAGACCATGTGATCGGTATACGACACGATAGTGGAGAAGGCAGAAAACGTGACGTCGGAGGACATGGGATGAGCAGGAAAAAAACAGCCAGAGTGGAGAACAGAAGCAACATTGCAAGGGTAAGTATATTATGAAATTGTAAATATCTGCAATGTGGTTTTAAATTAAAAAAAATAAAAAAATCTCAGACAACCCCTTTAACACTTTTAGATGCTTTAACCAAGTGAAGGGCTTGCCAATTCAAATAGCCTCTTTAAGGATTTATATTTAGGTATTTTCTCAATTCAATTTTAATCTTATATAAATTTCTGTGTATATATATATATATATATATATATATATATACACACACAATTAAAAAAAAAATATATATATATATATATATATATATATATATATATATATATATATATATATATATATTAGTCCTTCTCAATGAATTAGAATATCAGCAAAAAGTTAATTTATTTCAGTAATTCAATTCAAAAAGTGAAACTCATATATTATATAGATTCACCGCCAATTAATGAATGTTTATGAACGACATCATATATCGAAACTACAGTGAATTTTTTTCATATATTATATAGATTCATTACATACAGAGTGATCTATTTTCATCATTTTTTTTTCTTTTTATGATGATGAGTATGGCTAACAGTTAATGAAAATCCAAAATTTAGTCTTTCAGAAAATTTTAATATTATATAAGCCCAATTTAAAAAAATATTTTTAATACCGAAATGGAGGCCTACTGAAAGGTATGTACTGTGTGTGCACTCAATACTTGGTCGGGGCTCCTTTTGCATGAATTACTGCATCAATGCGGCGTGGCATGGAGGCGATCAGCCTGTGGCACTGCTGAGGTGTTATGGAAGCCCAGGTTGCTTTGATAGTGGCCTTCAGCTTGTCGGCATTGTTGGGTCTGGTGTCTCTCATCTACCTTTGGCAGCCATGCATGCCCATGCCATCACACTGCCTCCACCATGTTTTACAGAGGATGTGGTGTGCTTTGGATCATGAGCCGTTCCAAGACTTCTCCATACTTTCTTCCTCCCATCATACTGGTACAGGTTGATCTTAGTTTCATCTGTCCAAAGAAATCCAGAACTTGGCTGGCTTCTTTACATGTTGTTTGGCAAAGTCTAATCTGGCCTTTCTATTTTTGAGGCTGATTAATGGTTTGCACCTTGTGGTGAACCCTCTGTATTTGCTCTCATGAAGTCTTCTCTTTATGGTAGACTAAGACACTGATACACCTACTTCCAGGAGAGTGTTCTTCACTTGAGTGGATGTTGTGAAGGGGTTTTTCTTCACCATAGAAAGGATTCTGCGATCATTCACCACTCTTGTTTTCTGTGGACGTCCAGGCCTTTTGGAGTTCACGAGATCACCAGTGCTCTCTTTTTTTTCAAGGATGTAGCAAACTGTTGATTTGGCCATTTCTAACATTTGTGCTATCTCTCTGATGGATTTCTTCCGTTTTTTACAGCCTAATGATGGTCTGTTTCACTTGCATTGAGAGCTCCTTTGACCTCATCTTGTGGGTTCACAGCAACAGCTTCCAAATGCAAATGCCACACCTAGAATAAACTCCAGACCTTTTACCTGCTTAATTGATGATGGATTAACCAGGGAATAGCCCATGCAGCCCATTAAATAGTTTATGAGATAATTGTCCAATTGCTTTTGGTCCCTTGAAAAAGAGGCAGCTACATATTAAAGTGCTGTAATTCTCAAACCCTTCCTCAAATTAGGTTGTGAATACCCTCAAATGAAAGCTGAGAGTCTGCAATTTAAGCTAAAATGCCAAAACGTGTGTCACTGTCCAAATGGTTCTCGACCTAACTGTATATATACATATATAAATATATATATATATATATATATATATATATACTGTGTGTGTGTATATATATATATATATATATATATATATACAAACACAAACATATAATATATATATATATATATATATACTATGTGTATATATATATATATATACACATACATACACACTCAAACTATATATATATATATATATATATATATATATATATATATATATATATATATATATATATATATAAAGATTGAAATATTGAATTGAGAAAATACCTAAATATAAATCCTTAAAGAGGCTATTTGCTTTGGCAAGCCCCATCCTTTGGTTGAAGCATCAGAGGATAAATTAAGCCTTACAAGGTGCACATTGAAATCAATCGATTACATTCTGCTGTTTCTTACTTATACATTTCATGTATATAGTGTCTGTATGTGTGTGTGTGTGTGTATATATATATATATATATATATATATATTCAAGTAAAAGATCCCATTAAGCTGGATCAAAATGTTGCCTGCCTGTTGTGTGATTAAACACATCACCGTTTTCATCCACTACATTGGAGTGCTGCCTCAATTCTTTTGCTTGCTGTATTTCCAAGAGCTCTTAGCCTTAGCCTAGGAGGATTTATACCCACCACTAGAGCTGTGCTGCTTTCTTATTTCATATGTATATATATATATATATATATATATATATATATATATGTATAGATATATGTGTGTATATATATATATATATATATATATATATATAAACAAAATGTTTGTGTGCGTGTGTGTGTGTGTGTGTGTGTGTGTGTACATCATATTGTTTTTTTGTTTTTTTACTGAAACAAAACTAGAAAAAGAAACAAACATACAATCAAGGTGTAAATATACAGAATACTATGAAATGGGGGTTTTACACTGGCCAATTGTCGGGCAGACAAGCGTTCATAAAATGCTCGTTGCTGATCATTGCCTTGTGTAAACATAGCAGCCATCAGCAGATGAATGAGAAAACGCTCGTTCATCTGCGGATTGTATCGTTTTAAAAAACTGAAATATTATCGTTGTCGATATCTCCCTGTGTAAACAGGGAGACGTGCTGACAACAATATAATAATGTATGGGTACGAGCGGTAGTAGTGACGACCGCTAGTCCCCATCCATAGCTCCCTGTGACAGGAGAAAACGAGCGCCAATTAACGAGCTGTCTCATTGATCGGCCCTCGTTGCAACGGCCAAAATGGGCCTTGTGTAAGAGGACCTTAACTTACAAAGTCATAAAATAAGTGAAAAAGAGTGAAAAGATCAAATACTTATCTTTATGATAGTTTAAGGTAGAATAAACGTCTTTAAAATTGATAGGATTCAACAAATCCGGACAATTAAACTGGATGGGAAAGGAGTAAGCATAGGGAAAAGATCTGAATTAGCACCATCTGGTAAAGAAAGCATTAGGAGAGGATGCAAAGAGGTAGAGGTAAATATCATTGCACCGTATTAAAACTATTCAAGATATTAATATAGAGTTGGACCTCTTATCTGAGAAGAGTAGAAAACTGAGAGATGTATATATCAACAAACAAAGAAGGGAGACAAAGACTCATTCCTAGGCCTTTTACACAGAAGAGTCATGGAAAACTGGCCATTAGAAAATTCTGCCACGCTCCTGAAAATTTGTGTCAAGGTACAGTCACATTAGATTTATGTTTCTTAGAAATATGCATGTGCTTTTACCTTGGGGACAATTCACAGCAGATTTACATTGTTTTACTAACAATAGTTTTACTCCGAGGCCACCTGTCATAGCCCAGCTTCATCGGCAGCCAGGCAACAACGAATCAGTTCATGGTACCTGTGTTTTACATTACAATGCAATAAGAGTGGTCACAGCAAGCAAACATCCAAGACAAAAAATAAAATTTGAAAAGTACAAATCATGAATACACATATCACACAGAGTTTGACTTTTACAACAAATGGGCAATTCTAGAACATTCCTGCTGTCTGAATAATCATGATCAATATGTGGAAATGTTAAAGCTAAAGGATACGTTTCACTTCATTAGTCAGCAGCTGCAAAGCGGAATAATGTTCTATTATTATATTACCAAATGTGTTTCTTCTCCAATTACACATTTTACAATTCTAGTTTGATTTTTGCAGTTTAACCAAGAACTTTTTTTCCTCTGTTGATGTGCAAAAAGTGTGAATTGAAGTAAAGTGTTTTTGTTTTTATCATTGTAAAAGATTTCTTATTAAGGATACAATTCCCAGATTTTGCTTGTTTTCCAGTTATGTAAAAAATTAGTAATGGAAAAATTAATATTTTTGGATATTTTTGAGTGTTACATAGTTACATAGTTAGTACGGTTCAAAAAAGACACATGTCCATCAAGTTCAACCAAGGGATGGGAAAAGGGAAGGGAAAAATCTCTACACATAGGAACTGATATTTTTTTGTTCTAGGAAATGATCTAAGCCTTTTTTAAAGCCATCTACTGTCCCTGCTGTGACCAGCTCCTGCGGTAGACTATTCCATAGATTCACAGTTCTCACAGTAAAGAAGACTTGTCGCCTCTGCAGTTTGAACCTTTTTTTCTCCAGACGGAGGGAGTGCCTCCTTGATTTTTGAGGGGTGTTTACATGGAACAGGATTTCACCATATTTTTTGTATGTGCCATTAATATATTTATATAAGTTAATCATGTCCCTCCTTAGTCATCTTTTTTCAAGCCTCATAACTTAGATTCTTCATCTCCCTTATTAGCTTCGTTGCTCTTCTTTGTATTTTTTCCAACTCCAGGGCATCCTTTCTATGAACTGGAGCCCAGAACTGAACTGCATATTCTAGATAAGGCCTCACTAATGCTTTGTAAAGTGGTAATATTGTATCCCTGTCCCGCGAGTCCATGCCTCTTTTAATACATGACAATATCTTGCTGGCCTTTGAAGCAGCTGATTGACATTGCATGCTGTTATTTAGTTTATGATCTACAAGTACACCCAGATCCTTCTCAACAAGTGACTCCCCCAATACAGCTCCCCCCCTAGGACATATGATGCATGCAGATTGTTGGTACCCAGATGCATAACTTTACATTTATCTACATTGAACTTCATTTGCTAAGTGGACGCCCAAACACTTAGTGTGTTCAAATCCACTTGCAATTTACGAACATCTTCCATAGCCTGAATATATTACATAGCTTGGTGTCATCTTCAAAAATAGAAATAGTGCTATTAATCCCATCCTCTATATCATTAATAAATAACTTGAATAATAGTGGTCCCAGCATGGAACCCTGGGGTACACCACTAATAATTGGGGACCATTCAGAGTAGGAATCATTGACCACAACTCTCTGGGTACGGTCCTTGAGCCAATTCTCAATCCAATTACAAACTATACTTTCTAAGTCTATAGTCCTTAATTTACCCATTAGACGTGTATGAGGGACAGTGTCAAATGCCTTTGCAAAGTCCAAAAACACTACATCCACAGCGGCCCCTCTGTCTAGGCTTCCACTCACGTCTTCATAAAAACAAATCTGGTTGGTTTGAAAACCGTGCTGGCTGTCACTTATAATACTATTTTTTGTCACATATTCCTGTATATAGTCTCTCAATAGCTCCTCAAACATTTTCCCCACGGTGGATGATAAGCTTACTGGGCTATAATTACCCAGGGAAGACCTAGAGACCTTTTTGAAAATAATAACCACATTTGCCCTGCGCCAGTCCATTGGCATTATACCAGTCACCAGAGAATCTCTAAATATTATGAAGAGGGGGACAGTGTTCCTTGAGGAGTTCAAATTATTATGTTGTTGTCTGATTTCTGCCTTGATTATTATTATGGAGCTGCAAGTTCAGAGCTCAGTCTGCATTCCCCGTTAAAGAGACTGTCACCACATTATAAGTGCCCTATCTTGTACATAATGTGATCGGCACTGTCATGTAGATTACAGCAGTGATTTTATTTAGAAAAATGATAATTTTTGACGGAGTTATGACCTATTTTAGCTTTATGCTTAATGCTCCCTGGTTTAGCCTTTCTCAAATATAAAAGTGACCCATTGGGTCCACACTCCTGTCCCAAGGCATAAATGTGAGACTAGGTGTATGTAGGTTTGCATAGGATCTGTAAACAGAAATTGGTAGAATATTTTTAATCAAGACTGATTACAAGTTTCTCTATTATTTTCAATTTAGAGTAATTCAGCAAAGCAACAAATAGAAAACTGGTTGAAGATGTGCACATAGCCTTTAAGTGTTATTGCGTGTTGCTTTGTGTTGTTTATGAAGTAGCTGCTTGCTTGATTCCCACTTGCCTTGAAGTCAACTGGAACTCATGCAAAAGCACTTAATGGATAAACTTAGTATAGCAAATACAATAGCATGCTTTTATAATAATGTTTAGAAAAGAAACTGTTAGATCTCAAATTGTCCACCCATGAGATTACTGTCACAAGAAGGGGTACATAGATTATTGAGTGAGGAAGTAAGAGAAAAACTTTCTAACCTCTTGTCTACTAAGCTGTGGCATTTTAATTTTTTTTTATTGAATAGAAGTCAATGCTTGTGGACTATAAAGTAAGAGATTATATGGAATACCTCAGACAATCTCCCTTAGTCCGTGTGCCTTCACCCTCTTACAAATGTTTATTTCTGATCTTCTCCATTGTAGAAATCTAGGAGAGATCTTACAGCTCTGAATGTTCTAATTTCTTACAATTAAAAGCTTTTTCATCTTATAATGTTAGAGCATATCACCAAAGATATGCCATAGCATTAATACCGGTGTGGGTTCAAAATCTTGGATCCCCACCAATTTTGAGAATGAAGGTACCAATTGCCCTTCGGCTTACCGTCCACCCGTTGTGCAGGGAACTGATTTGTAGGGACCCAACTGCTGGAATCTCCACATATCCTAAGGAAGAAGGAGCCACCAGGTTTAACTAGTTCATTTACAGTCTTTCCCTGCACAATGGATGAATGGCATCACAGCTGTGCAAGAAAAAGCTCCAAAGCAGCCAATTAAGCGCTGTGGCTATGTGGTCTTGGCAATTGAGCTCCCACTGATAAGAAAGTGATGACATATCCTATCAATATGTTAAACATCTTTACGCTGAGTTCACACAGGGCGGATAAACTGCGTAAAGTTACACTGTGTATCCGCCCCGGTGGCCGCAGGAAATTTCGGGTGAAAAATCGCACAAAACTGTGGATACACAAACTGTGGATGTCGTTTCATCCCATGTGACCACTGCTACAGCCTGTGATTGGCTGCAGCGGTCACATGGGATAAAACACCATCCCAGGAGGCCACACTTGAGGAAGAAACACACACATCTGGTTAAGTATTCTATTTTTGAAAAAAAAAAAAGGTTTTTTTTGTGGCGGAATTCCGCAAATTTGTTGCGGGTTTTACCTCCCATTGAATTCAATGGGGAAGACCCACAATGAATAAGCAGCGTTTACGCAAATACAATTGACAATTTAATAAAACTCTGCACTGTATGTCAATTTCTGAGCGTTTTTTTCCGCTCAGTTTTTACGCAGTGTGTGGATAAGATTTGTTCTATCTCACCCACTTTTTTGCTACAGTATTATGCTGCGTATTTTCCGCAACAAATTCCATTTTGGAGAATCCGCAGTATTTACGCAAAGTGTGAACTGACCCTTAATGTGAATAATATAATGATGTAATGGCTGTTAAAGTGAATTATTCTGTCTGTAGTACTAAATGTATTGGTCAAGACTAGAAATTAGAAAATTTCCTGAAATTAATATCAAGTCCAATTCGTCATGAATCGAAAGTGCCCTGATTGACTTGAAAAATCGTGTATGACACTCTAAGTTCTACTAAGGCTGGGTTCACACGACCACATTAACTAAGACTGTATCCAACTACTCTCAAGCTCTTTAACGCCAATATAAAATTAGTAATGCCAAAGTGACAGCAACATATATGGCTATGGGTAAACAGATGGTACGTAGCTAGTGGTAACAAACAGCTGCTTAAAAACATTTGTTTATGCTTTTTAAAATAAAAAAAAAGGTCAAAAAATTATCCCTTTTTGGTGTAAGATGCCTGGCGGTGTATATACACACGGTGGTATCGAAAGAAAGAATGGCTTTTTAAGTAGTGGTCCAAAAATTATCCCTTTGTGGGGACAGGTGCTTGCTGGTTGCATCGATAGAAGCAATGCTTTTTTTTTACAAGCGGTCTAAAAATTATTCCTTTCTGGGGAGTAGCAACAGGTTTAATGTTAATTTAAAGAAAAAATATATATCTCGATAGATAGATAGATAGATAGATAGATACAAGGGTGAGTCAAAAATTATGCTCACTCCGGTTGTATTAAAACTTTTGTTGGCCGCACTGTCTTATCAGCGTTTTCTGTACGAGGTTGCTGTCGACCCAGTCACTGCTGTGCAGGTTTGAACGTGTTAAGTCTGTTTATTTGTGACTGCGGTGCGAGAAACAATGACTGCCCGACTTGTGATTTGCACGAAAGAAGAGCAGCGTGCAGTGATTAGTTTTTTGTGTCTGGTGCCGATATTTATAGAAGACTTTGTGCACAGTATGGAGAAAGTGTTTTCTTGCAAAGTATATACGAATGGATAGAGAAGTTCACGGAAGGTCGCACAGGCCTGAAGAAGGAGCCAACCACGTCCACAAATGATGACAAAATTGAGCCTGCACTTTAACTGATTTCATTGGATAGATTATTACCTGTTTGGTCCCCTGAAAGAAGCCCTACGAGGATGAAGATTCACGTCTGAAAAGGTGAAGACAGTGGTGCATTCGTGTGGGAATACGACAGATGGGCAAAGTGTATTGAAAATCAGGGAGAACATGTCGAAAAATTATGTATTTGTCTTTTCTGATTGTTGATTAAAATAAATTCTACAGCCAAAGTGCGGATCATTTTTGACTCACCCTCGTATATTATCCCAGTGTAAAATCTATCTCACTATAAAATTGTTGTAAATCAAATAATCTCTTCTCTTCTCCTCACTATGAAACAAACTGCTGACTAAAGCTTCGTTCACATCTCCGTCAGGGTCCCGTTCTGACGTTCCATTGGAGCTTCCCATCAGAACGGGACCCCGACTGACACAAACGGAAACCATAGGTTTCTGTTTCCATCACCATTGATTTCAATGCGGTGCCAATGGTCTCCGTTTGTCTCAGTTGTGCAAGGGTTCCGTTGTTTTGACGGAATCAATAGCGTAGTCGACTGCACCATTCATTCTGTCAAAACGACAGAAACCTTGCACAACTGAGACAAATGGAAACTATTGGGACCGGATCCATCACCATTGAAATCAATTGTGATGGAAATGGTGAATGGTGATTGAAATCAATGGTGATGGAAACGGAAACCTAAGGTTTCCGTTTGTGGAAACCTCAGACGGAACGTCAGAATAGAGCCCTAACGGATATGTGAACGAAGCCTAATACTGATCCACTATCTATCTGTTTTCTGTATTTTACTATCTTTCACTCTCTGTTTGACGTCCTCTCTCTCCTCTCTGTATCCCCACAAAGCATCAGCACTTCCTGGTTGGGCTGTTTTTAGTGGCTATGGCTCATAGGACTGTCACCCACTGAGTAACCAGTGATTCACACCCTTTACCCCTCGTAATTGGCTGTGCTAGAGGGA
This sequence comes from Rhinoderma darwinii, assembly GCF_050947455.1. Lineage (NCBI taxonomy): Eukaryota > Metazoa > Chordata > Amphibia > Anura > Rhinodermatidae > Rhinoderma > Rhinoderma darwinii. Next base: position 191,669,415 of record NC_134687.1, on the reverse strand, counting down.
TTGATACTTGCAAGGCAGTATGGGGAAGTCCTCCATGGTGATGCCCGAGGTCATGTGTTCTGTCTTCTCTATGTTCTTGTCTTCTTCTGATCTGTAAAATGGCAGCTGTCATTTTGAGCGATTCATGTGGGATGAATCCCAAAAGTTTTGGGTTTGCAATAATCTGAAACTTTGGGAAATTTGTAGCAAATTTGATTTATGTAGAATTGATTCGCTCATCTCTAGTCAAGACTGACATTACAATCTTAACATTGATTCACTAATGACCAAGAAAAATACATCTGGGGCTATGCAACAGGGGCCCACTTAGGGCTGTTAACTAGTGCCTGAAAACCCCCATCTGAGCAGTTGAGGAAAATAAAAATCCAGTTAAATGCTGAAATTCTTTCAGTAACCACTAGGGCCACATATTAATTTATTATTGATTCCAATGAGAGCTGTAAAAATTCTGTTGATTCCGTTGATTCCAATGAGAGCTCCCCCTATTAGCAGCTGCAGGAAGACAGAATTGTATTATGTTACACTATGTTCACTAAGTAAACCAGACAATTTGGAACTCTTTATAAAAAAAAAAACAGAACCCGGACCATTATAAGAATTCTGGACCTATTTATTTATTTTTTTAATAAAAACAAATTAAATTCTAGGTACACTTTCCTGCCTGAAACCACCACTAACCCCTGCACCATCCTAAGCAATATAAAAATATAATATAATTACAATAAATTATAAAATATTAACTACTGAAGTGCCATAGACCTTAGAGGAACAGTGACATCACAATTTTTTTTTTAATATGTTAAAGATGTTATTGCTTTATTAAAAACGTTTATATTTATTTGTGTGTTTGTGTTTTACTTTTTCTTATTTTTACACTTTTTCTTCCCTATGGGGGCTGCCATTTTTTTGTCCATTTCTGTATGTGTCGATTAACGACACATACAGACATGGAATACGGCAGCCACAGTCCCATAGGGACTGCGAACGGGTACCGTCCCATCCACTTCTGTGTACGCCGTCTGTGTGGGAATTGCGCATGCGCCGCTCCCACACAGTCCAATTTGAAATGCGCGCCGTCCGGCGCCATTTTCCTGTGGACCGGAAGTCGCGGCCGGACAGTAAGATTACTGCTTCCGGTCGCGGCTTCCGGACTTGTGCACTTGGACCAGCGGCAGCAGACGGAGCGGACGGGCCGGAGGGAGCCGCGGCGGCAGGAGCAGGTAAGAGATTTCTATGTATGTTCGTGTTTGTGTGTGTTTACTACTGTATGTAAACCTTCTACACTGTGTGTTAGCTCAAAAAATGGCGACACACAGTGTAGGAGGTTAGACCGTTCAAACCCCTCGTTTATCCCGGCACTAGCCAGGATAAAGGAGGGGGGGATTCTCAGAGCTCACTAGAGCGAGTGCTTTTTTCCCAATTTTGCAGCAAAAAGCAATGTGGTTGCTTTACCACATGCAATGCTGCAATTTTGGGAATAGCTCCATCTAGTGACCAGCAATGGGAAATATTATAAATTAGAATCTAATTTATAATATTTCCTGACTCGTGAAAAAAATAAAAAAAATTTGAACAATGTTTAATCACCTACACACTAAATGTTTAATTTAAAAAAAAAAAACATGTTTTGCTGGCAACACATTCCCTTTAAGGGATATGAAACCATAATTACCATATATAATGTATATTAATATCAAACCCTTCTTCATCTTAGACTACCGGAGATAATAGGTATTAAGAGCTAGTCCCCTCTAGTCTTATAAGAGTATGACAAGAATACAAGTACTAACCCGGAAAACAACCCCATGTAAAAGTGTTTGTTCTCATTCATGTAGAAAGTTGGCAATATCCGTTTAATTAGGGGCATTTTGGTGTCTCCATTGTGGGTACCAATCCATTTGGAAACATATGTTTGACTGTGTCTGTAACACACATCAGTGTATGGTCTGCTAAGGCTAAAGCAAAAATCTTTCAGCATGTGAAACATTATTATTTCCTAAGTAGTCTTTACAAATAAGAGCACTGTTTAATTCTACATAATGTTATAAAATCACCCAGAGTGCTCATAAAGTTATGCATGGAGAACTGCTTTATGCTTTGCTAATGTGATAAGTCTACAGAGCACCAAGGCCACAAGCTACTGAGAGACCGCCAAATGAAATGAAGTCCTTTGCAACAGGACAGTGTTGTCAATTACAAATTAATTAGCTAGTTATTAAATTATTTTGCATTTGATGAGCATGTAGTTCAAGGAACTCAGTCTGTGAATTAGGAACTCCTTCTGAGCCCTTTAATTATATGGAGTAATTCATTCTTATTAATTTTAAAGGTGAGACGCACTGCTGAGCCAAGATCTATAATGCGCAGCCTGTGATTCCTTACTGTGTATGCTTGACATTATACAAGGCTCAGATAAAGTCTCAGTATCAGACCTACCTTACACTTTGTTGTATCATCAATCATATTAGAACTTTACATTTTGGTGATGCTCAGATTAATATGGAATCCAGATGTTTTTAGGTACATTTTTATTATGTTAAATTACTTTAGGGACTGTATTTGGCAATACAATGTACATCAAAAGTGTCGTTCAATTTTAAACACTGGCTATGTAGTTGTAAATGTACTGTATATACTAGCACATTTTCCATAATTCAACACTACCGTTTCTCATGTTTTTAATGTTTTTTTAGTTCTTGTTTATTTTGTATAGTGTCAGAAAATATTCTGTTGTTGACTGGAAACAGTAAACTAGATGTTATCAATAAATCTTATTGCAATTTTTTTTATTATTTATCTTGTCTTGAGTGCATACCTTGGACAGCCCTCTCAGCGCCACATATATACATGATCTTCAGCTTCTGACATGTATGTATAGTAGCATCTCTTCTTAGAACTCTGCATTGTGCTGCCCTTATGTTATTCCTCTTGGAAATCTATTAATTAGTTTATAACTGAATATTTATATTCTCCTTGTCAATAGGGTGTATCTCTACACAGGCTAACAGTGTCAGCACTGATTGGATAGTTTCAGACCGTGTAGGAACACCCTCATTGGAAATAGCAAAGTAACACCTAGTTATCAATTTATTCATACATTTTCAGATGGAATAACAAAGGGAACAGCACCACCCAAAGTTATAAGAAAATTTGTTCCAGAATTGTTAAGTTATTTACTTAAACAGATAGGTCATGAGAGATGATAGATCCAGTCCAACACATGGTGGGGAATTTATAATTGGCTTTACAACACTTTTCTGGTGTTAAAAAGTTGCAAGGTATGGGGCATGCCACATTTGTGCAATATGCCACCATTACGTAATGGTGTGACCTTAGTGCCCCACAGTAGATTTACCCCATAGTGCCCCCACTCAATAATGCTGCACCCATAGTGCAATCCACTTAGTATTGGTGCCCCCCAATCAGTAGTGCTGCCGCATAGGGCACCCCACTCCATAATAGTGCACCCTTATTGTCCTTTACTCAGTAATTATGTCCCCATTAGTGCCCCCTCAGGTATGCTGCCCCCATAGTGCCCCTTTCAGTTATACTGCTCCTGTAGTTCATCCCACTAAGTAATGGTGCCATCTTAGTGACCCTACTCAGTAATGCTGCCCACATAGTGCCCCTCACTCTATAATGCTGCCCTCCTAGTTCCCTCACTTAGTAATGCTACCACTCCTTCGTGCCGCCCTTGAATAATTTTCCCGCCCCCTAGTGTCCCCCACTCAGTAATGCTGCCAAAACCTAGTGCCCCTCATTTAATAATGTTGCCACCCCCTAGTTCCCCCACTCAATAATGATGTCCCCAATTGTTTTGCCACTCAGTGATGCTGCCCCGCGAATTTCCCACTTAGTAATACTGCCCCCAACTCAGTAATGGTTCAGCAATAGGCCAATAAAATAAATTAATTAGTTCTCACTTAGCCCTGATCCCACGCTGAGCTGCTCAGTCTCTTCAGGCTTGCAGCCTATGAGACGCTAGGATGGGATTTCTGCGCAGGCCATCGTAATGACATCACTGCATTACTCCGGCCTGCTTAGGGATCCCATCCTGTGGCTCTAAAATGGCCTGTAGCCTGTGAGAGTGAATGGCGGAACAGCTCCCTACCCCACCAAAGTTTTCAACTGTACCTGCGTCCTGAGGATGCAGATACTGTTGACAATGGTGGTCGCTCATAGAAAAATTCAAGACTTGCACTCCAGATGCTCGGTACTTGCAATGCCCGTGATTACAAAGACTATATTTTCAGGCTATACAACCAATATCAATTAAAAGTGAAGCTTTACTTAAAGTGTTTAAGCACCATGTTGATTTAACACAATAATATTTAATAGTGTAAAATTAGCATTACGGTGGCACAGAAAGGCGTATTTTTCTTCAGTACCACATTATTTGTACTAGCAATTATTTAAGCAGGACAATAACATATCTGTCTTTTCAATACAAGGTGGATCATTGCGTAACAAGAAAGACACATCCACTATTTAGCTCATGGACCCTATTCTCCAGATAGGTGGATTGACTATAATAGCCAACCATGTGGCAGTCCAGAAAACAGTGTAGCCACCAGGAGATGACTTTTCAAGGCGCTTTTAATCCAAATGATCAGAGAGGTCGAACCCCCACCATTTGGAAATTAGTGGCAAGCCCTAGAAATATTCCACCAATATCCGTGATGATATAAACCTTTTAAGAGTAAACTCTGTAGTTCTTTTCAGCACACTGTGCAGAATTATCTCGGATTTAAAATGAAATAATTATCCTTAACAAGCTGTTCCTATGCAAAGTCATAATTGAATCGATGCAGTGTGCATAACTAGAAGGCAGAATTTATGTACTGTACTTACACAGAAGTATAAAAAGTTCTGTTTTATGAGCATGGCTAAAAATGGAATAAAGTATCTGTAAGTCACAGCGGTCATTACTAAATTCTTTCTTCCTACAATTATAGTGTTCAGCTGATGTGACTATGAAATCTGTACAAAGTTCTTGTGTTTGGAAGTATTTATTTATTTGTATAAAAAAAGAATGTGCAATAATTAATTTTGTATAATATTTGCATTCATTTTTCAGATCTAGCTGCCATATGTACTTTAGGCATCCTCTTAATCTCTAAAACAAACATCATTATAAACAGAATGAATTTGTTAGTTATATTCCATTTTATGTTCTCATCATAAGAATCTTTTATAAAATGCTTTGAAGTAAAATATCACTTAAAGGATTGCAGGTGAAGGTTTTACTCTGGTGAACCTTCCTTTATAGATTAAGGTATTGCAGCCACAATAGTGTTTCGTAAATTTCATTAAAAAAAAAAAAATAGTGATTATGGTCTAATATCTAATTCTTGGCTAAATTTTGGACCTTCCATATTCTCTCAAGTATTTCTTAAGGGGTGTCTCTGTATAGAGCAACCCATACATTTCCTGGGCCTTCTGAAAAGACAATGTTCTGCATTCAGGGGTGCCCACTAAAATGTGACTAGGATGGAAGGTGCTACAGGAACCATACAGGGGAAAGCCAAAATGTTCAGGATCATTGTGCCACCTGAGTACTTTGACAACGATAAAACGTATTAACCACAGGGTTTAATATGTACAAAGCGGTCAATGATGACTTAAGGGTTCATAATGAATGTTACTGGTTGTCTTGGTTAACTTACGTAGGTGATAGTTCTAAATAATCCTAGTGACCTGGCGTTGTTTAGGGGTTAAGATATATTATCCTCATTGCCTAGGGTGATTTAGAGATTAAATATAATATTCATGATGGTCTAAGATTGTTTATGGGGTGATGTTAATATTTATGGTGGTTTATTGTAATATAAAGGGTGATAAATTAAGTAAAAGGTTTATTTATATATCCTTAGTGGTCTAAGAAGTTAAATGGTTTAAAGCGTTTGTCCATAATTAAAAACACGGGCCTATTCTTTTTTTCCAAGAATCAGCACTTCTCCTGTCTAGGGGTTGTGTTTGGTATTGCAGCTCAGCCTCATTCACCGGAATAGATAAAGCCCATGAAAATGATTAGTGCTGCCTCTGAAGGAAGAGCTGAGTCTTTTTTCTAATCTTGAAAAACGCTCGGAATCGGGTAAACATTCTTCATGGTCTAAGATGGTGATCGGCTAAATGGAAACATCCCAAGTGTTCTAGGAGGAAGTAGCTCCCCTGTCACCCCCCAGTCCCCCAGCTGAACCAATTTCTTTACTGAGATGGATCCATGCAATAACCACTAGTCCCATTCTTTTTGTTAACCTGTGTGCCATAACCGTGCCTCTGACAGCCCTGCTGTATGTCGGAGCTTCATTAAACATCAGAATATTTCATTATACAGGGAAGAGGGATGCAAGAGGCTTGCTTATGGCACATAGGCTAGTCATCGGTGCTAGGAAATGCTAGAAGTTTTTGTCTACTAATGCCCCAGACCAACTCTAAACATCTCCTGAGCAAGGAAATAGGGTGGGGTGTTTAAACTCATGCTCAGATATTCGATTTTAATAAATAGAATAAAAGGATCATATATTTCCTTTTACTTAGCTACACAACATGTATCAGAATACAAGCAAATATATTCATGTTTATTTTCACATTATCTTCATTTTAAAAATGCAGTCACACATTTTCCCATTGACTTACTGCATTTTAGTCCCATTAATAAGGATGAATTATCACCTTTGTCTTTAATAAGTTTTTCCTTTGTATTACTTCAGTTCTTCTAAACATAAACGTATGACTAGAATTGCCCGTGGCAGCTTCAAATAAGCAGTCACAGAAATTTTCACTTCAGAATTCCAATAAACACTTTTGCGACAAATCCTTTTACCATATTCCTTTTCCATGACACACATTTTAAAGTACAGCTGACAGTTATTTCAACCTGTTCAGAGCGAGACTGATTGGAGTCTACTGAACATCACAGAGGAAGAGAAAAATTGGAAAACACTACAAGTAGTATAACCATACAAAGTATGTTCTCTATAACACGCATGGACAAGTATTTACTCACCTAAATATTCAAGCCATCTGATTATGTGGCATATTGAAATAAACAGCAACAAACTACTGGTTGCAGGCTGTGTAGACTTATGATACCTATGAATTGAGTTCCTTATTGAAATTCAGTATAAATAGATACTTGTAATGTGCCTCAACAAGAAAATAATCATAATATAATAATAATAATAATAATAATAATAATAACAAAAAACAACAACCCAATATTAATATAGGTCCTACATCTTACACAGCTTCACAAGGTAGGGATGCAATAAACATACAAAATGACAAATACTGAAATAATGATACAAAAAGAGAAAATATCTAAGAATACAGTAAGGCTGAATACCTTATGCCAGGAGACAACATTTTTTCGGACTCAGAATGCACCATAAGCACACCCGCTGTTCTAAGAATTAGGGTGGGCAGATAAACATTTGTTTATAATAAAAACCTGATGATACATTTCCTTTAAATCAAACCGGACAAAACACGGCAAACTAAACTTATAGGAAAAAGGAAAGACTTTAGACAGAGCTAGGAGGTGCAAGAAGTCAAGAACACTGGAGCTTATGCCAGGCTGAACCAGGGTAGCAAGCATAGAAAGCTGGCATCGGGCCAGCAGCCCAGGTGGCTCAACCTGGTAATATGCTGGAGGTAGTTATCACTAGAAGGGACCATGAATACTGTTTGTTGGGAAAACAAGAAAAGGAAAAGATGACGAATGGAACAGGGTAGAGACCCAAAAAAATTCATGAGCTTTGAATTTCCTGAGCTTTCTACTGAAGGCAGTCATGATGGATTGGGGAACTATTCCATGTTTTGATATGGGGCACCTAACTTACTTGTTACCTCCCAGCAAAGTGCTCTGACAAAACTTTCCAACCATCTCTAGTTTGTAAAGAAAGCTAAATATGCTTAGGAATCAATGATAATTTAGAGATCTTACCTCATGACACAAACTGACCTTGGACTGTCTGATCTTATTCAATTTTCTCATTCTAATCACCATTCTTGCTGTTGGTTCAAGAAGCATTCTGATAGTTCTGAGGATGCACAGATGTCTCACATTCTGTCAGTGTTGTGAAGTATCTGCCCATCTATGACTGTCCCAAGGCAAGAAAAAAGATAGGTGTCACGACTGTCAGGTATGTGGACCCACAGGGTCGCTCCACTGTAGGGGAGTAGAAATTGGCCAAACAAAAGTCAAAGATAGTCTTTAGGACAAGAGTACCTGGATAGAAAGGCGGGCACGTGCACCAGGCACAGATGGTGCACACAAATCTGACACTAAACTTGGACTGGAACTTAAACACAACTTAAACACAATTACGGGATACAGGATATGGGAAATCAGGATACAAGATACAGCTAAGGAACCATTTGCACAACAAACATGAGAAGACACAAAAGCACTCAGGCAAGGAGGAGGAGGTCAGATACCTTTTTATAGGGTGCGTCTGGGATTGGGTAGGGACAATTTTACTGGTGCCCGTGCTGACCCTTTAAGGCCGGGAACGAGCGCGCGCGCCCTAGAGGAAGCAGAGGAGAGCTGCAGCCGCGTGTGCCGGCATCTTCGGGGAGTGTCCTGCCGTCGTGGCTGCCGGTGAGTAGGACATGCCGGGGGTCAGCGACCGCAGGCATAACAATAGGCATAACAATAGGACTAAAGGAGAAAACAGTGTAACATACGGTGAATACGTTCAAGTACAGTAGGTTACTATATCAAGTGGAAAAAAGAAGGCTTACCTTTGAAGGTTGTGCTAGATAATAAGTACAATTTTAGTAGCCTCCTAGGGATAGGGAAAGAATGCAACTGGTGCAACAGCTGGAAGGTAATTCCAATCCAGGCTGTTTAACCCCCTCAGATGCTATAAATCAATAGCGACCGCAGCATTAGCGGTTAGACAGAGAAAGGCGGCTCCCTCTGTAACCTAATCACATCCCTGTCCCGCAACAAAATCTTGGGGTGCTGAGTGAAGGACTCCAGGTCTGCCTCCTGTGTCCTACTATTCAGCCTTTGCAAAGCTTAATGGTAGAGCACAGAAAAAGCCAATATACTGCAATGCATATGTATTGCAGTGTATTGCATGTACGATCTAACGATCGCATGGTAAGGTCTCCTGGGGAACTAAAAAAAAATAAAAAAAAATCTATTTATAAAATGAAAAAAAATATTAAATAAGTAAAAGTAAAAAAAAAAAAAATTTCCCCCTATTTTAAATAATATGTAAACAAAATTGCTAGCACCGAAAGGAAAAAAAATCACAATGCCAGAATTCCTGTTATTTGGTCACCTCGCTTCCCCAAAAAAAAAAGAATAAAAAGTGATCAAAAAGCTGTTTGGACCTAAAAACATACCAAAACTAAAACTGTTGTTTATTCTTCAAAAACAAGCCCTCACACATCGCCATCAACTTAAAAATAACAAAGTTATGGATCTCAGAATATAGCGACACGAAACTATGGTTTTTTAACAAATTATTTTCATTTTGTAAAAGCAGTAATACTATATAAATTTGGATCGTCGTATTTGTACTAATCCGCAGTATACATTTAACATGTAATTTTTACCGCATAGTGAATATCATATCATAAAAACAATTTACCAAAAATCTATGACGGAAGGTTTTTTTCACTTCCACAGAATATGTCTCTGTTGAATCTGACAAAGTGTCTTTCTATGACCCGGAAATGCGTTGTTGTCGAGACACAATTAAGGGATCAAGTTACTACTGTTTCTGAGTGGTATTAATACTTCAAGGTGGATATCTGCGCCAGAGTGGTGTTCGTCAAAGCTGCGTTATTACTCATTCCTTTTGCTTTTAAAAATGCTACTAATTCCTCATAAACCAAAATGCGTATGTATAAAGTTTCATACTTTACTGTAGATATTTAACTACTCTCTGGTCGCAGCGTTTTAGCCCCCAAAAAGGGCCACTGAAAATGCTGCCGCTTTGTGTAAAACCGGCCATTTACATGGTGGTAATCGCACCACCTGTAAGTCATAGATTGCCATGTGTTAAAGCACCTTGCAGTACATGTACGTAATCGTGATCACATGGACACAGAAACTAAACTCTGTTGATCAACAGCGGGACATTGGTGGTGATTGAAAACCATGCTCCCACTGGAATGGCTGGGATCAGAGAACTTTGATCTTGGCTATTTAATTCTTTAAAATCCAGGGCCTATCAGGCCATGCTGTGAGTTGTAGTTTCACAACAGCTGGAGTGCCGAAGGTTGCGGACCCTTGGATTAGGATATAGTTACAGCCCTTTCATTTTGATTGAAACTTTTTCCTTTGTGTTGTGTAAAACTGCTATGGAAATAACCTGAACTGGCTACAGCATGACAATATTGCTCTGTTCTGCCTAAGGCCCCATGCACATGGCCGTGCCTGTAATCACGGCCCGCCATCGCGGGCACCGTAGGAGGCCGCGGACAACAACCCGCTTTTGCGGGTTGTACTCCGAAATAAATTATGGGAGCACGGTCCGTGAACAGCAAAAGATGGGACATGTCTTATCTTTTGCGGCGGCTTTCTACGAACTGGACACTTTCCCGTAAATAAACGGGAAGGTGTCCGTGGACAATAGAAGTGAATGGGTCCGTAATTGCAGACCGTAATTACGGTCGGCAATTATGGATGTTTTTTGCGGTTGTGTGCATGGGGACTTATTAATAACAGTTGGCGTGTACAGTATGTAAATTCTATAAATACTTGCCTACAATAAAGACAAAAAAAAGTGTGTATACGACTGTACCTGAGGAATTCATAAATCATCTAATATTTGGCTTGCCACAAGTATATTTTAATAGATTATAAAATTATTTAATACATTATCAAGACCCTCTGTTACCTGTTAGCTAATTTAGCATTCTGTACTTGTGTAGCTAGTAGCAATATGAGTAACATTCTTCGCACAAGGCAATTCATTCCAAACACTTGCACACACAGCAACAATAGCCTCTAGAATCTTCAATAGAAACTTTAAAGAAAGGCCGGCAGAGGCTGGTTTCAACAGTTATCAGCCTTAAAACATAAATAAGTTATCCTGCTCAAAGCGTTTTATGTGATTATTTATGACCAAATGTTTGAAATCCTCTGTAGGAACAAAATATATAAAAAATATAGTCAAATATAAAATTAGAAATTGTCCTTCACATCTAAGAAAAATAATTGTAATAAAAAAAAAACAGCTAAACTTGACAACAACTGAAGATGTTGCATACAGTACATGCCGACAAAGTACTAGACACAGTGGCTGGCAATTTTTATTCAACACAATGTGACATTTTTACAGGAATATAATCACTTTTAAAACAGAATATTGCAATACACACTTTATAATACAAAATGACTTTTAAAGCTTTTACCACAACCCTTGACACCCACCCACCCCAATAAAGCCTCCTGCCCTTACCCACCCCATGACAGGCATGGAATCAGACTACTTGAAAATTACTAGAAATTACACAGGAATAGAATCACTACCATTGGCCCCAGTAACAATTTTTAAGGTTACTCCAGGAGGTACTGTTATTATTGTTTATTTTTCATATCTTTTGATTGTTTTCACATTATGGATCCATGCTTCTACAGCCAGAGGAGTGTTAGAGATCCATTTTCTAACGATCTGAAGTTTGGCGATCAACAATAACTTTATTACACCATTTTTCCTATCTCTAGGTACATTTAAAGCAGAATCATCTCCCAGTAATTCATATTGTGGAGAGAAAAGAATATCCACTTCCCGACAGTCGGAAATTTCTTTAAAAATTGCTACCCAAAGTTTCACAACTGCCGGGCAGCTCCATAGGATATGCATATAGTGGGCCTCCACTACCCTACATCTGGGACAGTTAGATGACTTTTTTTTTATAGATTCTATTCAGGAACACCAGAGTGATTCCTGTTTAAAGAGGCTCTACTAATGTTTTTATATTTAACCCCTTCCCGCTCCTTGACGTACTATTACGTCATGGCAGCTGTATCGTTCGCGCTCCATGCCGTAATAGTACGTCTCGGGAGTAACGGCCGTTTCGGCCGTCCTCCCGACACATACAGGAGCTGTGACGCTGCTGTCTTGTTCAGCAGCTGTCACAGCTCCTACAGCGGGGACCGATCGCTGTGTCCCCGCTGATTAACCCCTTAAAAGCCGCGTTCTATAGAGATCGCGGCTTTTTAGGGGTTAAGCTGCCATCGCCGGCCTGCTACGCGATAGCGGCCGGCGATGGTGACTATGGCAACCGGACACCAAACAATGGCGTCCGGCTATGCCATAGACGGAAGCCTAGTGGGCCCTGACAACGTCAGGACCCACTATGCTTGCTGTCAGTGAGTAGCTGACAGTTCTAATACACTGCACTACGCATGTAGTGCAGTGTATTAGAATAGCGATCAGGGCCTCCTGCCCTCAAGTCCCCTAGTGGGACAAAGTAATAAAGTTAAAAAAAAGTTAAAAAAAGATGTGTAAAAATAAGAAAATAAAAGTTTTAAAAGTAATAAAAGTAAAAGTCCCACTTTTTCCCTTATCAGTCCTTTATTATTAATAAAAATATATAAACAAACAAATAAACTATACATAATTGGTATCGCCGCGTCCGTAACGGCCTGAACTACAAAATTATTTTGTTATTTATCCCGCACGGTGAACGCCGTAAAAAAAAATATTAATAAACCGTACCACAATCACAATTGTTTGGTCACTTCACCTCCCAAAAAATGGAATAAAAAGAGATCAAAAAGTCGCATGTACCTAAAAATGGTACTGATGGAAAATACAGTTCGTTACGCAAAAAATAAGTCCTCGCACGGCTTTATTGATTGAAAAATAAAAACGTTATGGCTCTTAGAATAAGGTAACACAAAAAGTGAATGATTGTTTACAAAACGTATTTTATTGTGCAAACGCCATAAGACATAAAAAAAAACTATAAACATCTGGTATCGCCGTAATCGTATCGCCCCGCAGAATAAAGTGAATATGTCATTTATAGTGCACGGTGCACGCTGTGAAAAAAAAAGTATACAAAAACAATAGTAGAATTGCTGTTTATTAGTCACCACGCCACCTAAAAATGGAATAAAAACTGATCAAAAAGCCGCATGCACCCCATGAAAACTGCAATGGATTCCTCAAGGGGTCTAGTTTCCAAATTGGGGTCACTTTTGGGGGGTTTCCAATGTTTTGGCACCACAAGACCTCTTCAAACCGGACATGGTGCCTAATAAAAAAGAGGGCTCAAAATCCGCTATGTGCTCCTTTGCTTCGGAGGCCGGTGCTTCAGTCCATTACCGCCCGAGGGCCACATGTGGGATATTTCTCTAAACTGCAGAATCTGGACAATACGTATTAATTTGTGTTTCTCTGATAAATCCTTTTGTGTTATAAAAAAAATGGTATAAAAAGAGTAAATTTCACCTCTACTTTGCTCTAAATTTCTGTGAAACACCTAAAGGGTTCATAAACTTTCTAAATGCTGTTGTGAATACTTTGAGGGGTCTAGTTTCTAAAATGGGGTGTTTGATAGGGGTTTCTAATATATGGGCCCCTCAAAGCAACTTCAGAAATGAACTGGAACCTAAAAAAATAAATAAATGAGGCAATACTTCGCTTCTTACATTATACTGATAATGAGCCGTGCCCACTCCGAGATGACCCCAGTTTTGACCGTTTGTATAAACGGAGACCCCTATTAGACCGTTCCAGTGCCCGGTTTTCCCAAGCATACACCCCCGAGAAGTGTTTTTCTATTGATGAGTCCCTGGTACATTTTAAAGGGAGGGTTCAATTCCGCCAGTACCTGCCAGGTAAGAGGGCAAGGTATGGCGTGAAGATGTATAAGCTGTGCGAGAGTGCATCAGGGTATACCTACAGGTTTAGGATATATGAAGGAAAGGCCACCCCCAAACCAGACTGAATCCTGGAGTACAATAGGTACATGGGAGGGATGGACTTGTCAAATCAAGTCCTGAAGCCCTACAGCGCCATGCAGTGTGGTATAAGAAGCTGGCCGGGCACATCATACAGATGGCTTTGTACAATGCGTATGTGCTACGTCGATGTGCAGGCCAGAGGGGAACTTTCCTGGAATTTCAAGATCTAATCTTTAGGGACCAGGAAGGGGGGGCACACAGTACTTCTGGAAGCGAGGCCACACGCATCGTACCAGGGCAACACTTTCCAGGAGAAGGTCCCCAAACCGGTGGAAAGGGAAAGAGTCAAAAGAGGTGCAGAGTCTGCTATAAGAGGGGGATAAGGAAGAACACAATATACCAATGTGACACGTGTCCCGAAAAACCAGGGCTCTGTATAAAAGATTGTTTTAAAATGTATCATACATCCCTTGATTTTTAATTTACCCTGATGCACTCCGCACAGCTTACCCCCCTCATCTTTCCCTTCTGAGCCCTGCCGTATGCCCAGGCAGCTGATAACAGCCACATGTAGGGTATTGTCGTACCCAGGAGAACCCACATTACAATTTAAGGGGTGTATATCTCCCGTGGCGCATGCTGGGCACACTATATTGGACACTGAAATGGCATATACATATATAAAATTGCAAATCTCACACTGCACCATCTGCTGCGCATTATCTTTTACACAGTACCTGTGGGGTCAAAATGCTCACTACACCTCTAGATGAATGTCTTAAGGGGTGTAGTTTTTAAAATGGGGTCACTTCTCGGGGGTTTCAACTGTACTGGTACCTCAGGGGCTTCTGCACACATGACAGCACCAGAAAAGCTCCAGTAGGCCAAATGGTGGTCCTTTCCTTCTGAGCCCTCCCATGGGCCCAAAGGGCAGTTTATCACCACAAATGGGGTATTGCCGCACTAAGGACAAATTTGGCAACAAAATGGGGTATGTTGTTCCTTGTGAAAATAAGAAATTTTGATCAAAAATGACATCTTATTGGAAAAAATATCATTTTTTTCATTTCACAGCCCAATTCAAATAGGTGCTGTGAAAAACCTGTGCGGTCAAAATGATAACAAAAACCATAAATGAATTCCTTGAGGGGTGTAGTTTCCAAAATGGGGTCACTTCTGGTGGGTTTCCATTGCTTTGATACCTCTGGGGCTCTGCAAATGCGACATGGCACCCGAAAACCAATCCAGCAAAATCTGGACTCCAACAAACACATAGCGCTCCTTTCCTTCTGAGCCCTCCCATGGGCCCAAACGGCAGTTTATCACCACAAATGGGGTATTGCCGCACTAAGGACAAATTGGGCAACAAAATGGGGTATGTTGTTCCCTGTGAAAATAAGAAAATTTGATCAAAAATGACATTTTATTGGAAAAAATATCATTTTTTTCATTTCACAGCCCAATTCAAATAGGTGCTGTGAAAAAACTGTGCGGTCAAAATGATAACAAAAACCATAAATGAATTCCTTGAGGGGTGTAATTTCCAAAATGGGGTCACTTCTGGTGGGTTTCCATTGTTTTGATACCTCAACGCCTCTTCAAACCTGGCATGCTGCCTAAAATATATTCTAATAAAAAAGAGGCCTCAAAATGCACTAGGTGCTTCTTTGCTTCTAGGGCTTGTGTTTTAGTCCACGAGCGCAGTAGGGCCACATGTGGGACATTTCTAAAAACTGCAGAATCTGGACAATACATATTTAGTAGTGTTTCTCTGGTAAAACCTTCTCTGTTACTAAAAAAAAATTGAATAAAATTGAAATTCAGCAGAAAAAATGAAATTTGCAAATTTCATTTCCAATTTGCTTTAATTCCTGTGAAATGCCTGAAGGGTTAAAAAACTTTCTATATGCTGTTTTGAATACTTTGAGGGGTCTAGTTTTTAAAATGGGGTGTTTTATGGGGGTTTCTAATACATAGGCCCCTCAAATCCACTTCAGAACTGAACTGGCACCTTCAAAAAAAGGCTTTTGAAATTTTCTTAAGAATATGAGAAATTGCTGTTTATGTTCTAAACCTTGTAACGTCCAAGAAAAATAAAATAATGTTCAAAAAACGATTCCAATCTAAAGTAGACATATGGGAAATGTGAACTAGTAACTATTTTGGGTGGTATAACCGTCTGTTTTTCAAGCAGATGCATTTAAATTCTGAAAAATGCTATTTTTTGTAAATTTTCTCTAAATTTTGCAATTTTTCACAAATAAAGACTGAATATATCGACCAAATTTTACCACGAACATGAAGCCCAAAGTGTCACGAGAAAACAATCTCAGAATCGCTTGGATAGGTTTAAGCATTCCGACGTTATTACCACATAAAGTGAAATATGTCAGATTTGAAAAATGGGCTCTGAGCCTTAAGGCCCAAACTAGGCTGCGTCCTTAAGGGGATAATATCCCATTTTAACTTCACTACACATTTCAGATAATTTTTCCATTTTTCAATACTCCTAAATTCAAATTTATCTAAATTAACCTCTAACAATGTTTTAGAGATATTAGATAGTGCCTTGACCCCTACTTCTTGGATGAACATTTTTGAATAGAAGCCATTTGTAACATCCTTATAAAGGAGCAATTTATTGTCCAAGTGATCAAGGGCATGTTTTAATTGAGCATAGGAGAATCGTTCCTTTGAGCATAGATCAAAAACCTCTGAATGTTGCTCCCATGATTTAATTGTTCCCTCCTCCACTCACTATGTCTAGTATACACCTTATCCCTTGTTGTCTTAGGAGAGGAAGCTCTGAGATATCCTTGAGCTGCTCTAACCATTAATTATGCCACAAAGACGAGAATTCTATTGAACTTTTCCTTCCTAGCATTTTACCCATGAGAGTCCAACAGTCATGTAGATGATGGGCTGTTGGCACAGTTGCTAGTACACCAGATAGTAATTAGCCGGGCTCTAACACGTCCAAAAAAAATTGGAGTATTGACCTTTGGTCTTAGACATAACCCACAGCAAAAATGTATCCTTGTTCCATTCCTTAATGTAAAGTAGTTGGGCTGCCCAAAAATACAGGTGGATTTCAGGAAATGCCAGACCTCCTCTTGTCTTTGGAAGACATAAAAATTCTAGTTTTATCCGAACCCTTTTCCTCCCCCATATAAGTTGGTTGAACATAATAATAATTCTTTTGAAATGCTTATCATGGGTCCCGACTGGATAGGTAATACAACTGCTTTTATCAGAATAATTCTGTCAGCTTTTGATGTAGGTAGTTTACGCCAAATTTTAGTTTTTTTCCCCAGTTCTTTTATCATAGGGGTAAGGTTAAGAGCCTTAAAATCTTCTATCTCATTGGAGATTTAAATTCCTAAATATAAAAATTTTTGACCTGGATAAATCACTTTGATTTTATTTTGTAGTATTACATTTCTTTTATCAAGTGACAACAATGTGGATTTCGCCCAATTAATTTCAAGACCAGAAAAAAAAATAATTCTGAATTTTGGCTATTACATACTCCAATTTACCCTCTGGATCTTTCAGAAACAGGAGTAAGTCATCCGCATAGAGGACAATTTTGTCCTCTCCCCCCCAGCACCAAATCCCTTAATGTACTGGTCTGTCCTGACTAGATTGGCCAAGGGTTCAACCGCCAAGGCAAATAACAGGGGTGAAAGAGGACAGCCTTGCCTCATACCCCGCTTTAAGAAAAAAACCTCTGAATTCTTCCCATTGACCCGGATATTAGCTCTGGGACCGGTATATAGTAATCTAACCAATCCAATAAAAACTTGGCCAAATCCAATTTTCCTCAACACTGCCCAAAAGTATCCCCACTTCACCCTGTCGAACGCATTAACTGCGTCCAAGGACAGGATGGAGCAGGGATCCCCCCAGAAGTCACCTGAATGTTACCAAAGACTCGTTGGACACTTTGCCGCACTGTTCTACCTGGAATAAAACCGTTTTGATCCTCATGAATTACTGTTGTGATTATTTTTGCCAATCTAATTGCCAAGACTTTTGCAAAAAGTTTAACGTCTGTATTTACCAGTGAGATTGGTCTATATGAGTCCACCTTTTCTGGACATTTATCTTTTTTTAATATCAATATTATGTTTGCTTCAGTCATAGTAGTTGGCAGTTTACCTGCCTTTATTGATGAGCACGATGTCCTATATAGTGCCGGAAGCCAGGGCCGCCATCAGGGGGGTATTACTGGTACTCCCGTCAGGGGCCCGGCCACATGGATGAAGAAAAGGGGCCCGCCAGGCTGCCGTCGCCCCCCCCCCTCGGACTGTTGCCCCCCCCTCGCAACGCTCATGGGCCCCCCCTCGCAACGTCCGCGGCACCCCCCTAGCGACCTCCCTAGCGACACCCCCCTAGCGACACTCCCCTAGCGACATTCGCGGCAGCCCCTGCATACCTGTTGTAGCTTCACTGGAGGGGAAGATGCAGCATGTGCTGAAGCTGTGTGTGGAGATCCCGCCCCCCAGCTCCTCTACACTGCTGACCGGACCTGCAGGCTGGTGAGTATTTTCCCCTATCCATCCTGCTTCCCATCCCCCTGACCCCATTTGTAGATTGTATAAAGTTGGCTAAAAAGTTTTTGGGTATTTTTTTGTTTTCCTAGCGTTTTTTTGCCGCGATTTTCGTAATCGCGGCAAAAATGGCGCAGTTTTGCCGCGATTATATAAAAATTGCGGCAAAACCGCGTGATTTGTGCCGCAATTACGAAAATTGCATAAAAAAAAGATACAAAACATGAAAAGTGCTGTTAGACTATATTCTCACAGTGCGGTCAAGTCACGTTTTTGCAAAAATTGTGGCAAAAAAATGGGATTTCAACGCACTGTGTAACTAGACTAAGGCCTTATTCAGACGCCCGCATTCGGTCCGTGACATACGGAGCGTGTATCGGCTGTATCTCACAGGCTGACCACAATTCATGGAGCCGGACTCCTAGCATCATAGTTATCAGTGTTGCTGGGAGTCCCTGCCTCTCTGCGGGAATACTGTCCCATACTGTAATGATGCTTTCAGTACGGGACCGGGGACAGTATTCCCACGGGAACGGAGGGACTATGATCATAGATAACTGTGATGCTAGAAACCCGGCTCCCTGAACTGTGGTCGGTCCGGGAAATATGGCCGATACACGCTACGTATATCACAGACCGAACATGGACATCTGAATAAGCCACTTACTTGCCTCCTATTTTTGGTGCGGATTGCGCACTGAAAATTCACTACAAATTACAATATAAGGCCTTATTCACACGAACGTGTTATACGTCTGTGATACTTATTACGTCGCACAGACTTATGTTAGTTAATGGGGCCGTTCAGACTGTCAGTGAATTTCACGCAGCGTGTGTGCGCTGTGTAAAACTCACGACATGTCCTATACTTGCCCGTGTTTCGCGCAGCACGCACCCATTGAAGTCATTGGGTGCGTGCAAATCGTGCACGGCACACGGAAGCACTTCCGGGTGACGCGCGTGATTCGCGCTACAGTAGGTAAAGAAGTGAAGGGAAACCTAAAAGCCCCCCCTACTTTACTGTGTTGTAACATCAAAACAGAGTGTCATAATGATGCCGGCTGCGCGAAAATCACGCAGCCGCGCACCATATGCTGACGCCACACTGAACTTTTGCTCGGGCAAAATGCAGCGCTTTTTGCGCGTGCAAAACGGACACGTTCGTGTGAATAAAGCCTAAGGCGATATTCAGACCAACGTGTGTGAAATCAGACGTGAAGAATGGCCGTTTTTTGTGGCCGATTTGCAGCCGTGCGGGACCCGTTTTCACACATCCCTCATAGACTTGAGTCTATTGAGGGATCCGTGAAAACGCACAAAAATAGGACATGTCCTATTTTTTTACAGGCCCTTCACACGATCCGTTAGAACAACAACCGTGTGAATAGCCCCATAGAAATACATGCAGCCGTGTGACGGCCATTAAAAAAAACGTCCTTCACACGGTCGATTAACACGATAGTCTGAATAAGCCCCAACTCATGTGAATGGGGTTTGTCAGAACGTCATGCACGTGCAGCATTTCACCCCACAGATAATTTTTTTTCAGCTTCCCAGTACATTATGCGGTACAATAAATGGTGCCATGAAAAACTACAACTTGTACCGCAAAAAACAAGCCCTCAAGTAAAAAAAAATATAGCTTTTTGAAGGTGGAGAGGAAAAATAAAATGTTAAAATCCAAAAAATGGCTGAGGAGGGAAGGGGTTAAATAAGCTGCATGCCTATTAGCCCTTATTCACACGACAGGGTTTCCCGGCCGGGTGACGGCCGTTCATAAATCAGCCGTCACCCGGCTGCAGTAGGAACAATAGATCCCTAAAGGGCTATTCACACGACCGATTTTTTGACGGGCCGGGAAAACCGGCCGTCAAAAAATGGGACATGCCCTATTTTCGGCCGTTTACCCGGCCGCCCGGCTCCCATAGAAGTCTATGGGGCCGGGTAATACACGGCCATCACCGGAATGTTTCCCGAGTGATGGCCGTGTCTACCGTCGCTCGCTCTCTCCTCCTCACAGCGTAGAGTGCATGTGAGGAGGAGGAGTGTATCTCATTCAGAAGAAGCGCTCTATGCTGGAGGTAACACTGTGGGGGTACTGCTGTAGCGACGTCCCTGCTCTGCTATGTGCAGGGGTACTGTGTGGCAGGGCTGGGGTGTACAGCAGGTGGAAGGGGGCGCTGCGCTGGCTCCCTTCCCAAATCGCCCTGGCCCGGCGAATCAGCCTCCTTTCCGCCCTGGCGCTTCTTCAGGCATCGCTACAGCTATAGCAGCCATAGCAGCTGCTAGCGGCGACACCTACCATGGCCGATGGCGCCGCTAGCAGCTGCTGTGGCTGCTACTGCTGTAGCTTCGTCCCTGCTCTGCTATGTGCTAGCCCCACTTTAGCTCCCTGAAGGAGCGGAATCCCTGTGTGTTCAGGGATTCCGCTCCTGGACAGAGCGCTTGATGTCTCTGTCCATATCTGGGCAGTGACATCAGGGGAAACTCCTGAAGCGGAATCCCCGAACACTCTGTGACCGGGGATTCCACACCAGGAGAAGCCAGTAACGTTCAGTGTCCATAAATGGACTCAGACGACAGGGGCTTTTCCTGAAGTGGAATCACCGGCCACATGGGGATTCCCCTTCAGGAGTTGCCCCTGATGTCACTGTCGAGATATGCCCAGCCCGGAACGGATGCAAAACGAATGCAAAACGGCGGGACACTGTCGTGTGAATAAGGCCTTAGGGTATGTTCACACAATTAGCTCCTGATTTTCAGAAGTTTTTTAAGCAAACTCGTGTTTGCTCATCCACTTCTCTTCGTTAACACCCAGCTTCTGGCAGTGCACAGACACACAGCGTTTCCTCGCGAGATCACGCTGTGACGTCACTCACTTCCTCCCACAGGAACTTCATCTCGTCGGACGAGCGAGGACACGCTGTGTGTCTGTGAACTGCCAGAAGGTGGGTGTTAACGAAGAGAAGTGGATGATACTTCTATTCACAACGCAAAGCTAGTAAAAGAAGTAAAAACGCCCAGATGTACGCACATAATACACGCCCACTTGGACATAACTTTAAACACGCCCAGTTATACTTAAGAAAGGCTCATTTGCATAAATATAAAAATGCTCATAACTTGGCCAAAAATGCTCGTTTTTGAAGAAAAAAAAAACGTTACTGTTATCTACATTGCAGCGCCGATCTGCTGCAATAGGAGATAGGGGTTTGAAAATCTGGTGACAGAGCCTCTTTAAGGCCCCTTCACATCGTATTGTTGCCCTAAGTTTATCGTGTAGTCAGGAAATCTCCTACCTTACAGTATAAACAACGTAGACGATAATTCACAGGGCTCCATTATGTCCTTTTAGCCTCCGTGCTGGTGGACGTCGGTTTACCTTCTTTTTGAAGGATGAAATGGTGTAGTAGACTTTGTTATTCCGGAGTCCCCAGGCAGCATCACAAGTGCTCTACCCGTGGACTTTGTCCCTAGGAGCTCCTGACATCACTGTCCATATATGTAAAGTGACATCAGGGGATTCTCCAGGGCCGGAATCCCTGGCCAGAATGTTGCCGACGCTCCGGCCGTGTACTCAGGCTTTGTGCAGCTTCGGACGTCACTTTATGTATATGGACATCAGGAGCGGCGCCATAGTCCCTGGGCAGAGCGCTAGTAGAAGGCTCCAGCCCTGTTCATGGACAGTGGCTTCAGTAGTTTCCCCTGGGCCATTCCCCAACCCAAGTATCCCACTATATGCCATACAGTCGGATACGTTTTAGCTAAATAGATCAAAATCCGGAGCATGAACCGGTCACTGCCGGCTCCATGGTTTCCTTCACTGTAATTGACATCAGCACCAAAATCATTTAATGCGAATAACGTACAAACGTGAGCGCCACACTTTCCGTTGCCCACCCCCAGTAATGGAGGGGGGGGCCAAACATCATGGCTGTATGGGGCCCAGAAATTCCTGATGGCGGCCCTGCCGGAAGCAATTCCTTCTCGTATTTTCTGTACAGCTCAAAGGGAAACCCATCCAAACCCGGTGCTGAATTACCCTTTACCCCCTTTAAAGCACTTGTTATTTTTTCCAGATAAACTGGGAGGTCTAATTGTTCCCTTGATCGCATGATATTTATGCCCAGGAGATAGAGTCCAAATACTCCTCTAACTGTACCTGACAATACTTTACCTCTACCTTATATAAATTTGAATAGTATTCAAAGAATTACTCTCTAATCATAGAGTCATTTCTAATTATTAAGCCTGCCCTGTTCCTAAACGCTAAAACATTATTACCCTTATTTTGATTTTTAATAATGTTCATTAACATCTTATTCGGGCTACCTGCTTCACAGCAACTTTTTTTCCCCTAAAAAGAACATTTTATTTTGAGCTTTTATTTAGTAAGCATTAAAAGAAAAAAAAAAAAAGATCTTTGATCCAGCGCTTAGAAGAATTTTAAAAAGGAAGCAGAGTTCCAAGTTTATTCCAACAAATAAAATATTCCAAAAGTGCACAGGGGTGGTTACAATAGCCTACGCGTTTCGGACAACACTCGTGTCCTTATTAATGGCTTGTGTCAGTTGATGGGGCGGAATTCACCCGGAGTTGGGACTTCATCATAATAAGGTAAGCAAATAAATGTATGTGCTTCAAATGTCCATTATAGAACAATGACGTTACTGTATTGGAAAATGTATTACAGTCGTCTTTAAACATATACTCACTATAATGTGTTTATATATAAAGCCAGAATTCAATCTTTTAGACCGGATATAATTCACTTGAAAGTCGTATAGCAATAGACATTGCGGAAAAGGCGTTTAAAAGCAAGATGTTGCATAGTGACTTTAAAATAGATAGTTAATATAAGTACAAAACAGAGGCTACAAAAATTGGACTCTCAATAGGGCAAAATCCATAATGAATAAATTGTTATTTGATAAATACAAGTCGCTAAATTGGATATACCGACTGGTTTTGCAGTACAGTGACCAATTTACACAAATTAAAGAAATTATAATGAAATACCTTCCAATATTGTCAGATGATGCACATCTTGAAACAATATTGAAGCAAGGATGTCAGGTTGTCTCACGTAGAGCACCAACACTTGGCAATCTACTGTCCCCCTCGCTCTTTTCCTCATGCAAAACTAAAACCACCTGGATACATCAACAAGGAATCTATAGATGTGGGTCTCATCTATGTAAAATATGTCCATTTACACAATGTAAAGGATTTGCCAGACACAGCTTCTGTGTCGACACCCGTGGGCAATCAGTCTGCACCTGCTCCTATGTCTGTGAGACTGACTCCATCTTCCACCACTCAGGATGGCAGGCTTAGGAGTGGGAGAGCCTATCCCAGCCTGGCCAGACGGAGCTAGCTCCCGCCCACTGTCTATTTATACCTGCCTTTCCTGTTCCTCCTTTGCCTGTGATTCTTCTCTGCTTGTTTCCTGGCTTACTGCTGCTGCTTGTGCTCCTCTGCTTGTTATTGACCTTGGCTTTCTGACCATTCTCCTGCTCAGCGTTTTGTACCTCGTTCTCTCCTGGTTTGACTCGGCTCGTTTACTACTCTTGTTGCTCACGTTGTCTCCGTGGGCAGCTGCCCCGTTTCCCTAGCTTCTGTGTACCCTTGTCTGTTTGTCTGTCTTGCACTTACTGAGCGTAGGGACCGTCGCCCAGTTGTACCCCGTCGCTTAGGACGGGTCGTTGCAAGTAGGCAGGGACTGAGTGGCGAGTAGATTAGGGCTCACCTGTCTGTCTCCCTACCCTGTCATTACACACAATCGATAAAAAATTTCCATGATTCAGAAAATACCAAAGTGTTCCCTATCAAATCATACATCAAATGCAACAGTGAGGGTATGTGCACACACACTAATTACGTCCGTAATTGACGGACGTATTTCGGCCACAAGTACCGGACCGAACACAGTGCAGGGAGCCGGGCTCCTAGCATCATACTTATGTACGATGCTAGGAGTCCCTGCCTCGCTGCAGGACAACTGTCCCGTACTGAAAACATGATTACAGTACGGGACAGTCTTCCTGCAGCGAGGCAGGGACTCCTAGCATCGTACATAAGTATGATGCTAGGAGCCCAGCTCCCTGCACTGTGTTCGGTCCGGTACTTGCGGCCGAAATACGTCCGTCAATTACGGACGTAATTAGTGTGCGTGCATATACCCTGAATATGTAATTTATATAATTGAGTGTACTGAATGCAGGCTGATGTATGTGGGATGTACTATCAGGAAATTTAAAATAAGGATTCTTGAACATCTGGGATATGTCAGAAATCCTGCCATCCATAATATCTCTAATGCGGCTCGACACTTCATCACTGAACATAATAGGTTGATTAGATCTTTCAGAACCTATGCCAATGAAAGGGTTAACATGTCAATTAGAGGGGGGGGGGGGATCTCAGGCACACTCTTTTCGACAGAGAGGTCTTCTGGATCTATAGTTTAAAAACCAGACACCCAATGGGTTTTAATTTACATAGGGAATTGATGTTCCATTATTGAATATATAGTAACATCTTTTATATTGAACATCCATTGTTTCCCGAGTGAAAGTATATATGTCTTTTATATACTTAGCGATACTTATGTGACAATTATGCTGAAATTTTTAATACATGAAAAGGCTACTATACAGAATGAGAGACCAACACTAGAAATTAATACCTATTTTCTACTAAGAGGATATTTAAATCAACTCACTAACAGTGAACGTATAAAGTAGGTTGTCACATTATGCCAATTATTTATGACGCACAATGTAGATAAATGTTGTATCACATATTATTAATTGTTGTTACATCCAGACCATTTCTGAATAGTACTATATTAACTATTTATTTTAGAGTCACTATGCAGCATCGGCGTTTGCAGGTAAGTCGATGTAGCTACTTACCTGCAAACGCTGATGCTGCTGCAGAATCAACTGTAGCCTCTGGTGCCGATGTGTCCTCGCTCGTCCGACACGATGCAGGACCTGTGAGTGACGTCACAGCGTGATCTCTCGAGAACACGCTCTGTGTCTGCACTGCCAGAAGCTGGGCGTTCTGAAGAGAAGTGGATGATACTTCTCATCAGAACGCCCAGCTAGTAAAAGTATTAAAAACGCCCCGATGTACGCACATAATACACGCCCACTTGGACTTTTACTTTTAAACACACCCACTTGGACTTTTGCAAGCCTCATTTGCATAACTACAAAAATGGTCATAACTTGGCCAAAAATGCTCGTTTTTTTAAAAATAAAAACGTTACTGTAATCTACATTGCAGCGCCTATCTGCTGCAATAGCAGATAGGGGTTGCAAAATCTGGTGACAGAGCCTCTTTAACGACTGTAATAACTTTTCCAATACAGTAACGTCATTGTTCTATAATGGACTTTTGAAGCACATACATTTATTTGCTTACCTTATTAGGATGACGTCCCAACTCCGGGTGAATTCCGCCCCATCCCAGGTGCGACATAATTAAATCCTTTTTCCATTTGACTGGATATAAACCTTGACTGACTGCATTATCAACTGACACAAGCCATGAATAAGGACACGAGTGTTGTCCGAAACACGTAGGCTATTGGAACCACCCCCGTGCACTTTTGGAATCTTTTATTTGTTGGAATAAACTTGGAACTCTGTTTCCTTTTTAAAATTCTTCTAAGCGCTGGATCAAAGATCTTGTTTTTTTATTTTTCTGCCTTGCCGTGTGCTGTCACGTAGGATCCGAGCGCAGTCTGGATTGAGACTCCTGTGTGTGAGCTGGAGGATTCCTCCTGTTTTTTCTTTTGTAAGCATTGTTTGTATTCCTTCTGGGATTTTTCCCACTTGCTCAAGAGGGCTTCCGTTGAGGTTTTTAATGTCATTTTTTTCACATTCTTCTGCTTTTAACTTTTTTTCCCTTTCAACTTTATTATATTCACGTTTTAATTTGACAATATTCCCAAAGAGTATACCTCTAATAAACACCTTTATTGTTTCCCACACTATTAAATCAGGAACTGAGCCCCAATTAATGTCTATCATACTTTTAAGCTGAGCTTTTATTAAATCTAAATTTTGTATCAAAGTGAACCAGTATGGATTAATTTTAATACTTTTTGGGATCCCGCTCGTTTAACCCGTTAAATGCTGCAGTCAATAGCGACCACGGCATTTAAATCGTTAGAAAGAGGGGGACGACCCACTCTAGCAGCTCATCGCGCCCCCCACAATGCAATCGTGGGGTGGCAATGGTTGCTATGGCAGCCTGGGGGCCTAATGAGAGCCATCTTTGTGCTCCTATTTAACAGAAGCCTGTCAGAAAGACGATATTCTGCAATACACTAGTATTGCAGTATATAGTGCAAGCGATCCAACGATCGCTGGTTGAAGTCCCCATGGGGGACTAATAAAAAAAGTACAAATTTGTCAAATAAAGTTGTTTTTTTATGGTAAAAAAAATTATATATTAAAAGTAAAAATAAAAAACATTTCCCATTTTCCCCCTAGAGCATTGTAAAAAAAAAACATAAGTATCGCCGCATCCATAAAAGTCTGAACTATTACAATATATTTATTATTTAAAGAGGCTCTGTCACCACATTACAAGTGCCGTATCTCCTACATAAGGAGATTGGCGCTATAATGTAGGTGACAGCAGTGCTTTTTATTTTAAAAAATGATCTATTTTTACCACTTTATTAGCGATTTTAGATTTATGCTAATGAGTTGCTTAATGCCCAAGTGGGCGTATTTTTACTTTAGACCAAGTGGGCGTTGTACAGAGGAGTGTATGACGCTGACCAATCAGCGTCATGCACTCCTCTCCATTCATTTAGGCAGCACATAGGGATCCTTTTAGATCACTATGTGCAGTCTTATACTAACACATTAACAAAACTGAAGTGTTTAGATAGTGAATAGACATTCCACGGGATGTCTATTCACAATCTCTGTACTTCGTTACTTTTTTGTGGTACTTACAGCAGAGCAAAGCGTAATCCAATGTGTTAGTATAAGACAGCACATAGCGATCTAAAAGGATCCCTATGCGCTGCCTAAATGAATGGAGAGGAGTTCATGACACTGATTGGTCAGCGTCATACACTCCTCTGTACAACGTCCACTTGGCCTAAAGTAAAAATACGCTCACTTGGGCATTAAGCAACTCATTAGCATAAATCTAAAATCGCTAATAAAGTGGTGCAAACAGATCGTTTTATTAAATAAAAAGCACTGCTGTCATCTACATTATAGCGCCGATCTCCTTATGTAGGAGATAGCGCACTTATAATGTGGTGACAGAGCCTCTTTAACCTGCACGGTGTATGCTATAAAAAAAAATTAAACGCCAGAATCTCTATTTTTTTGGTCACCTCATCTCCCACAAAAAATGAAATACAAAGTGATCAAAACCTTGCATGTACACCAAAATAGTATCATTAAAAACTACAGCTTATCCCACAAAAAATAAGCCCTCATACCACTTAATCGACAGTAAAATAAAAAAGTTATGGCTCTCAGAATTTGGCAACACAAAAAATTTGAATTTTTTACACTTCGTTTTTTCCTTGTAAAAGTAGTAAAATATAGAAAAAACTATATAAATTTGGTATTACCGTAATCGTATTGACCCGCAGAATAAAGTTAACATGTTGTTTTAATTGCACACTGAATTCTGTAAAAACAAAGCACAAAAAAGAATGGAGGAATAACAGTTTTTTTCATTTTCTACCCCACAAATAATCTTTTTCCCGTTTCCTAGTACATTATATGGCACTATAAATGGCAAAACTACAACTCGTCCCGCAAAAATCAAGCCCTCATAGGACTATATTGATGGAAAAATTAAAACGTTATGACTTTTGGAAGGTGGGGAGGAAAAAACTAAAATGAAAATCTGAAAGTTGTTTACGACGGGAAGGGGTTAATCTACAGTGAAGGAAGACAAACCTTCCTTCCTCATCTATATGCTTATCTGTATTGTGTGCCTGTGTGAATAAGTACACTAACACCCCTAGAATACGAGGTGTGTGTAGAGTGGAATTGTTGTGCCCACCAGCTATTCTCTAATCTACTAATCGTCTCTTTTGTTAAGTGCATTTCCAATAAACAAACAATTGAAGGAAAGTGAGATTTTATATATCCCATAATTTTGAACCTCTTTAATTTCTCACCCAAACCCCAAACATTCCAAACCACTATTTCCGCGCTCCTCCGTAGGATTCAATGTGTATAAATTGACAGTCCTGTGGGGATTCCTTAATAATGGCCCCCAAAATATACAACTTAATTCTATTACCTGAAAAAAATATTTTAGTTTTTTTCATCCATAGCATTTCCAACCTCTTCCTGGGAGGAATAAAAATTGACTTTGTCCTGATATACAATCCTCAACTTTGCTGGGTACATTAGGGAATATTTGATTCTTGCCTAATGTAAATTTTTCTTCACTTGAGTAAACGCCTGTCTTTTTAGTTGTGTTTCATAAGAATAATCTGGATATATAGATATTTTTATGTTATTAAATAATAAATTCTGTGATTCTCTAGCTTTCTTTAGGATGATATCCCTGAGTTTTGAACTCTGGATTCTTGCAATAATTGCCCTCGGCTTAGTGCAATGGGATAATGGCTTAGCAGGTATTATATGTGCTTTATCTATTCCAAATCCTAGAGACAAATTATTTGCCCCAACTTGCTCTTTTATCCAGTTCTGAACAAAAAGCCTCAGAATCAGTTTTTTCAATCCCATCCGGGAAGCCCAATAATCTTACATCTTCTTGACCTA
This sequence comes from Rhinoderma darwinii, assembly GCF_050947455.1. Taxonomy (NCBI): domain Eukaryota; kingdom Metazoa; phylum Chordata; class Amphibia; order Anura; family Rhinodermatidae; genus Rhinoderma; species Rhinoderma darwinii. The sequence goes on along the minus strand of NC_134687.1, from coordinate 191,640,193 downwards.
TCCTCCATATCAATGATTTTATTTTTTAGAGATTTATTACCTTCTGACAAGCCCTTAACTTCTATTTTAAACTGACTCACATCATCCTCAAGGGAACTCACCCTACTTTCCACTTCCGCATATCTTTCAGTACATGCAGACAAAGTACTAGACACAGCAGCTGGCAATTGCTTTTCAAATAGAGTTGCTGTTTGTGGATGTTGTAGATCAGTTATGTCTGTCACACGACCGTAAAAATAATCCGTAATTGCGGACCGTAATTATGGTCCGCAATTACGGACCCATTAACTTCTATTGAGCACGGACACCCTCCCATATATTTACGGGAAGGTGTCCGGGCTGAAGAAATGTACCACAAAAGATAGCACATGTCCATTTTTTTGCTTTTTACGGGCCGTGCTCTCATACTCTGTATGGGAGCACAGGCCGAAAATGCAAGTGGCTGTCCGCGGCATAATTACAGGCACGGCCGTGTGCATGGGGCCTTAGCCAGTTGAAAAATGTTTTGTTGCTCTTAATAGCGTCTCTGTTTTTTTGTGTATAGTATACTTTCTTACACTATGCCCGATAAGGAGACCAAAGTAGTCTTTTAGTTTGTTTGTCTTATTGAGAACAATAAAGCTATAGCAAAGACAAACGTGCTCAGTGCTCTGCATAAATTAAAAAGGAATTATAACCTTGTGCGTCAGCACATTTATATACAGTGAGATCCAGAAGCATTTGGACAGTGACACAATTTTATCATTTAGCCTCTGTACACCACCACAATGGATTTGAAATAAAGCAGTGAAGATGTGATTGAAGTGTAAACTTTCATCTGTAATTCAAGGGCTTTAACAGAAATATTGCATCAACCGTTTAGAAATGACAGAATTTGTTTACACAGGCCTTCCATTTTCAGAGGCTCAAAAGTAATTTGACAATCTAACTATTTATAAATGTGAGGATTATTTATACTATTTGAATACAAATCCTTTGACGTCAATGACTGCTTGAAATCTAGAAATGATAGACAACAACAAATGCTGGGTTTCCCCTCTTGAGATCCTTTGCCAGGCCTTTACTTGCAGCCGCATTTAGTTGCTGCTTGTTTGTGGGCCTTTCTGCCTTCAGTTTTGTCTTCAGTAAGTGAAAAGCATGATCAACGGGTTGAGGTCAGGCTACTGAATTGGCATTTCATTTCTTTGCCTTGAGAAGCTCTTGGGTTGCTTTTGTGGTATGCTTCGCATCATTTTCCATTTGTACTGTGAAGCACCGTCTTGTCAGCTTTGCAGCATTTCACAATTCATCCTGTTACTTTCATCCGCAGTCACATCACTACTAAACACCAGTGACCCAGTTCCATTGGCAGCCATAAAGACCTGTGCCGAAACACTGCCTCCACCATGCATGATAGATGATGTAGTATGCTTCAGATCATGACCCCTTCCTTTTTTTTCGCCACACTGTTCTCTTCCCATTACTCTGGTACAAGATAATCTTGGTTTCATCAGTCTAAAGAATCATGTCACAGAATTGGGCCGCTTTCTTTAAATATTTTCTGGCAAACTCTATTCAGGCCTTCTGTTCTTGAGTGTTACCAGCGGTTTGCATCTTGCGATAAACCCGCTGTATTTCCATACACGAAGGCGTCTCTTGAATTTAGACTTTATCACTAATACGCCTACCTCCTCAAAAGTGTTCTTGACTTGGCTAGATGTTGTGAAGGGTTTTTTCTTTACCAAGCAAAGGATTGTGTGATGATCCTCTTTAGTTGTGTTCCTTGGTCTTCCAGGCTCCTTGGTGTTGCTGAGCTCACCGGTGCATTTCTTCTTTTTACGAAAGCACCAAATTGTTGATTTGGCCACTAAAGTTTCTGCTAGCTCTTTAATAGGTTTGGTTCTGTTGGTTTCTCAGCCTAATGATGAACTCTAAGGACCACATATTGAGAGTTCCCATGAACAGCTACTAAATGTAAATTCAACACTTGGAGTCAACGCCAGAACTTTTATCTCCTTTATTAGTCATGGCATAAGGAGTTAACAGGCCCAAACAGGCTATTAAACTGCTTATCATTTAATAGTCTTATTACTTTTCAGCATGTGAAAATGGAGGGACTGTGTAAAAAATAGCTGCAGTTGCTAAACAGTTAATGTACTATTTGTGTCAAACCCCTTGAATAAACGTTTACAGTTTAATCATATCTTTATTGCTTTGTTCCAAATCCACTGTGGTGATATAAAGAGGTTAAATTATGAAAATTGTGTCGCTGTCCAAATACTTCTGTACCCATCTGTAAATATTTGCGGCATTTCCGCAACAGAAGGAAAATCCAGAGCATGCTCTAAATTCCGTACAGAATTTTTCTGGTACATGTGGATGGATTTTTAAAACCCCATTCAATTTTATTGTACTCAAAATTTGGTGCAGATTTGCAGGGAAGAGTTTGCACAGCAAATCAGCCGCGTCTGGGCCTGGCCTTAATCTCAGCAGGCAATAGAAGGTTCAAGTGCTGAGGGTTGAAGTTTCTCAACAGCTGGAGAGCCACAATTTGGAGTCCACCATGATCATGCAGTTTGAGATACCCAGGAAACTCCAGGGTTGTATAAAAATATAACTCTATGAAAGGGCATTTTACAACATAATTGATACTACATAAACATAAAAATCTCTTATAACAACAAAATATGTGAAAGAAAACATAAACACACACACACATATATATATATATATATATATATATATATATATATATATATATATATATATAAGTGTAGCGTCCATGGCCGCAGACCGTCGGGACTACTTACCTCCCTGGCGGCCGCAGCCATGGATCTGTGAGCGCTGGCTTGCATCTTCTTCCCAGGAGACGCCAGCGCTCACTTCCGCTCCAGTCCGCTGTGTCCCATAAAGGGCCAGCGCGCACACATGGGCATCATCAATTAGCCCATGATTCCCCTGGACTATAAGAAGGGTGCTGCCCCTTTGCTCATTGCCTGAGCATTGTTAGTTTATCCCATGTCAGTCTTGCAAATGGTCCCTTAGTGTTATCCTGTTCCTGTTACCCGTGCCCTGCTACCTATATCCTGTACCCCGTGCTGTGTCCTTGTTCCTGTGTCATTTGCCACATCCAGTGTCATCCACCACATCCAGTGTCACCCACCATGTCCAGTGTTATCTGCCACATCCACTGTTATCCGCCACGTCTGGCACAACCTGCTGCACCCACCTGCATCTGTGCTGAAGCCTCAGCCACTGTCTGGACTATTTCAGGTACCCTTTCGCCACAAACTGGTATAGACTCCTGCATAGACTGTGACTAGGCCAGCTGCCTCTCTGCTACGGCGGAGCAGCATAGTGGGTCCACATACCCTGTGATCGTGACAGTATATATATATATATATATATATATATATATATATATATATTAATCAACATACACATATTTTGTTTACTTTTAACTGTACCAACCAATACATGTACTTCTTGTCTTTGGTTGGTTAATAGCATAAGAAAAAGAAAGAAAAAAAAATTAAAAAAAATATATGCAATTGTATATGTATATCAAAATGCTGGCTAAAAGTAGTAATATTTTTCTGAAAAATCTCACAAAGGCTAAAATGAAAATAGTGTTTTTAACAAAAAGTGAAAACCAAAAAATAAAAGAAAATGAAAGGTCCAAAATTAGCATGTTGCTTTATGTGTTAACCATGCCTTTTTTTAAAAATTATTAATACTATTATTATTATTGTTGGAAAAATAGTTTTAAATGGTTGTTGTTTGTAATACATTGCACCTATTATAAATATTTGAATGGTCTTGTACCGGTTTTTCTCAGCACGTGGTTAGAGAGACAGAGTGTAGATCTCCAGAGTACATTGTAAGTAACAGCCGAATATTCCCACTGGGTTTAGAATCAGGAAGTAGGTAGCACCCCGACAGTGTGACAATATCCTGCAGTGCAGCGCTCCATGACAGTGCAAATCGCACCAAAATGTGTAATGTTTGGGCTTCTGAAATTTGACAGCTCTGTTCATCTCATTTGGTGGGCCATGTAAGGATTAAACAACAGTAAATATGTTTGTGAAAAGTCAATAGAGATGCAATTGTAAAGATTGAAAACAGATTAATATTTTTCAAGAAAGTTTCTGTACAAAATTTACTTGGTTGATGCTGTTAAAGTTTCTTTTTTATGTAGGTGTACACATTCGGCAATATATTAGTTACTAGTATAGAAAACCTGTTACATGGGTTTGCTAGCAAAAGGAATGATAAGTATTTATAATTGTGCTCTTTGAGAACGACGTTGTTCATTACAGGCTTGTCTTACTTCAGGGTTTTGCCTTCTTTACGACTTGTTTTGGGAATTGGTTTCTGGTTGTTCCTGGCGTCCTCTGCACTCATAGTTGCTCTTATTCTCTGAGCCAAATATATATATGATGATTATCAGCATTGTCCCTTTTATAAGTGAGCGTGATCACACATAGCAGCGAAGGGACAATCCTAATAATCAATATATATTATCGGATAACTATGCCTGCAATTCTCTTATGTAAAAGAATTGAATTAATTACTCCTAAAAATAAGAAAATCGTGAATCAAATCAAAAATCGTGCATAGAGTTGACAAAAGTCTAGATTTTATTTTTTTACAAAATCACCCAGCCCTACAATCTGAGTACAGATAATGTAGTAGATAGTATCTGCAGTCCTGTGTAACACCACAGATAAAACACAGTGATAACTCTCTGAGTACAGATAATGTGGTAGATGTCACCTGCAGTCCTATGCAACACCACATAAAACACACAGTGATAACTCTGAGTACAGATAATGTAGTAGCTGTTACCTGCAGTCCTATGTAACACCACAGATAACACAGTGTTAACTCTCTGAGTACAGATAATGTAGTAGATGTTACCTGCAGTGCTATGTAACACCACCGATAACACAGTGATAACTCTCTGAGTGCCGATAATGCAGATGTGAGGGTATGTTCACACGGCAGCGTCCGTAACGGCCGAAATTACGGGGATGTTTTCAGGAGGAAACATCCCCGTAATTTCAGCCGTAACGGCATGTGCAGGCGCTTGAACGCCGCGTCCATTACGGACGTAATGGGCGCTGCTATTCATTGGAGTCAATGAATAACGGCTCCAATTACGGCCAAAGAAGTGACAGGTCACTTCTTTGACGCGGGCGTCTATTTACGCACCGTCATTTGACAGCGGCACGTAAATATACGCCTCGTGTGAACAGACAAACGTCTGCCCATTGCTTTCAATGGGCAGATGTTTGTCAACGCTATTGATGCGCTATTTTCGGACGTAATTCGGGGCAAAAACGCCCGAATTACGTCCGTAATTAGTGCGTGTGAACATACCCTTACCTGCAGTGCTACGTAACACCACAGATAATACACAGTGATAACTCTTTGAGTACAGATAATGTAGATGTTACCTGCAGTCCTATGTAACAGCAGAGATAACACACAGTGATAACACCCTGAGTACAGATAATGTAGTAGTGTTACCTGCAGTCCTATGTAACACCACAGATAACACACAGTGATAACTCTGAGTACAGACAATGTAGTAGATGCACACATATAAGTATATACACATACAGATATATATAGGCACTTAGACACACAAATACACACACACAAAGACACAGATATTGGAACTTATACACACACACACACACACACACACAAAAACAAACACACACACACACACACAAACACAAAAAAACAAACACACACACACACACACACACACACACACAAACACAGAGACACACAGACAAATAGAGGCACAAACAGCAGACAGACTGAGCACTCACATCTCCTTCCTCACCGGCTTCTTCCAGGTAGGGCTGTGGGCAGAGCTAACGATGCCCCTGACACCACGTACTTGTCAAATACATATTATATTTGATTATGATTAACATTTTACTTGGGTTATTGAGTGCTTTATATTGCAGTAATGATGATGGAGAAAATATATGTTACATACAGTAATCTTAGTAACCTACCTGCAGGGCCGGCTCCAGGTTTATGTGGGCCCTTGGGCGACAGAGACTTAGTGGGCCCCTTTGCTGGGAACTCAAGGTAGTAAAATGTCAGAAAATGGCAGTTGGTGCCCCAAATAGAAGTTAGGCCCTGTTCATGCCCCATATAGAAGTTAGGCCCCCAGTTTGTGCCCCCATATAAAAGTTAGGCCCCCTTTATATCCCCATATAGAAGTTAGGCCCCCAGTTTGTGCCCCCATATATACAGTGCCCTCTGTAGATAATGCAACAGTGCCCTCTGTAGATAGTGCCACAGTGCCCTCTGTAGATACTGCCACACAGCCCCATATAGATAGTGCCACACACACCCCCTTGAAAATAGTGCCACACACACCCCCTTTCAGATAGTGCCACACACACCCTCTGTAGATAGTGCCACACACCCACCCACCTGTGGATAGCACCATTGGGTCTCCCTCTAGGAATTGAATCCCCAGCCAGAGCATTGCCAACACTCTGGCTGGGGATTCCTCTTCTGGAGTAACCCCTAACGTCACTGTCCATTTATGGGTAATGACGCCAGGGGCTCCTCCAGGATTGGAATTACCGGCCAAAGCGTCGGCAATGCTCTGGCCGGGAATTCCGCTTCAGGAGCAGCCTCTGACGTCTCTGTCCATATATGGACAGGGACATCAGGGGCTCCCTCAAGGAACGGAATCCCCGGCCAGAGCATTTGCAATGCTCTGGCCGGGGATTCCGCTCCTGGAGGAGCCATGACGGCAGCGTAAAGAGTCCGGCGGCTGAGTGGGCCCCTCCAAGGGTCGTGGGCGCCGTAACTTGACCGGGCTTGCCGGGTGCTGATGCCGGCCCTGCGCCCCTGTATTGCCACCCTGGAGACTCACATTGCTGCAGCTGCTCTAAATGCTCTATTGACAGAATACAGTTGTCACTTATTTTATGTACAAAGCAGGATGTGGCCCTGATTTAATCTTCATTCAGTGGCCACAGCATGGCAACGTATCCTCACAGAAATCCTCCATCGCAGGAGACCGCATGTCTTCAACTCTGATGTATGCAACAGTTTTCTGGTCAGAATTTCTGTAACAAATCTGCCATGTAAACGTACTCCTGCTTGTAAGGCTGTATTCACAACGTCTTTGCTGCAGTTTTTCCCCGTTTTCTCAAAATGGGAGTAAAATATTTTCACCTGCCATTTTCCCAAATAACATGGCATGATCTCGGCAAAAACCAAGCAAAATTGCTGCATATGAATTCAGCCTTAGGCTGGGTTCACACGTGGCGGAATTTCACTTGAATTCCGCTGCGGACACTCCGCAGCGTTAATCCACAGCGGAGCCGTTTCTCCATTGACTTCCACTTCTATTTAGAAGTGTTCATTTAGACGAGGCGTAAAATTCCGCTGCGGAGCATAGGCAGCGGAGCGGAATTTGGTGTCCGCAGCATGCTCTGTCTGTTGCGGACCAGTGGCGGACTGGTTACGGACTCATGGCGGAATTTCTCCATTGACTTCAATGGAGATTCTAAATTCCGCAATGAAGTCCGCAGCTGTCATGCACATGTTATGTGTGCTGCGGATGCGTCTTGCTTTTTTGACATGACATTTCTTCATTCTGGCTGGACCTATGTATTTCTAGGTCTACAGCCAGACTGAGGAAGTCAATGGGGCTCCCGTAATTACGGGAGCGTTGCTAGGAGACGTCAGTAAATAGTCACTGTCCAGGGTGCTGAAAGAGTTAAGCGATCGGCAGTAACTGTTTCTGCACCCTGGACAGTGACTACCGATCCCAATATACAGCAACCTGTCAAAAAAATAGAAGTTCATACTTACCGAGAACTCCCTGCTTCTGTCTCCAGTCCGGCTTCCCAGGATGACGTTTCAGTCTAAGTGACGGCTGCAGCCAATCACAGGCTGCAGCGGTCACATGGACTGCCGCGTTATCCAGGGAGGTCGGGCTGGATGCCGAAAGAGGGACGCGTCACCAAGACAATGGCCGGTAAGTATGAAATTTGTTTACTTTCACTAGGGAAAGTGCTGGCCCTTCTCTCTATCCTGCACTGATAGAGAGAAGGGAAGCACTTTTCCCACAGTCCGCAGCAGCTAGTCCGCATCAATTTACTGCACATTTTGGGCAGATCCGCAGCGTAATCCGCAACACGGATTAGGTGCGGCATTGATGCGGACAGTTGTGGAGGAATCCGCCACGTGTGGCCATGCCCTTAGGCTAGGTTCACACGTTGCAGGCAACATACGCTTTTTTGCTGCGATTGAATCAAACCGTGACGTTTGCCCGCAAAAAAAATTATTTTCTTCCTGCTGTAGCGGAAAAGAAACATATTTTGATGCGACATACAGCCTTACAAGCAGGAGTCCTTCTGATAATTAGCCTGAAGAAATGTGAAATGTGATAATTATCTTAAGTAAATGTAAAAATAGCCTAAGGGTGTATTCACACGGTGCTGTTTTGCCACATTTTTTTGCCACAAGGCCGAAAACCGCACCGAAAAAACGCATGCGATTTCCGTTTCCTACAAAACCGCGTCAAATCGTGGTAAAAAGGCATGTGAATACACCCTAAAAAAGAGTGATTGTTAAAACTTAGGCAAGGATCGCACACACAGTTTTGATGCAGTTTTTGTGCAGTTTTTGGCACAGTTTTTTTAGTCAAACTTAGGCCGGATTCACACGAGCGTGTGCGTTTTGCGCAAAAGGCACTTAACAGCTCTGTCTGTCATCACCATATGATGCGCGGCTGCGTGATTTTCACGCAGCTGCCATCATTATGACACTCTGTTTGTATGTTTGTAAACAGAAAAGCATGTGGTGCTTTTAAGTTTTCATTCATACTTTTTACTGCTGTTGCGCGAATCACGCGCGTCACACGGAAGTGCTTCCGTGTGCTGCGCGTGATTTTCACGCACCCATTGACTTCAATGGGTGTGTAATGCGCGAGAAATGCTCAAATATAGGACATGTCGATAGTTTCACGCAGCAGACACACGCTGCGTAAAAATCACTGACTGTCTGCACGGCCCCATAGACTAACATAGGTCCATGCGACGCGCGTGAAAATCACGTGCGTTGCACAGACGTATATCACGTTCGTCTGAATAGGCCCTAAGAAGCGGATGATAATGGAAGAAAAGGCTATAAAGTAAAGATTGATGCATTTCCTTTCTTTTGTGTCCACTCCTGTGTTTGGCTAAAAAAAACTGCCACAGAAACTGCATCAAAAGGCTATGTCCAACTTTGAGAGCATTTTTTTTTTTTTTTTTTTAACAAATAGATTATTCAGTGTGTTTAGTGTAACTTTATAATTAGACTTTATTAAAAAAAATATTTTTACTTTTTACAGAACAGCTGTATCTCCAAACGTAAAACAATTTTTTAATAAAGACTAATTATAAAGTTACACTAAACCCACTGACTAATCTATTTATTTAAAAAAAAAAAACTGCCCTCAAAGGTGTACATAGCCTTTAAGCGGGATTCACAAACTATTTTAATTTAATTTGAAACAATAGAAAGACAATGTAAAGACTCCAACATGGAACCACAAACAGTGTTTCATATCGCTTTTTGTGGCATTTTTTATGACATTTTTATTATTTTATTTTTTTGGGTGAGTTTTTTTGCGTGGTCAGATGTTACATTAAATACTATAATTACATAGTTACATAGGTTGAAAAAAGACATAGGTCCATCAGGTTCAACCTTTCTCAATAATTTACCCATCATTCATTTCTTGATTAATTATAACCCTCAATGCCATTCGTCAATAAATAAGCATTTGGCCTTTTTTTTAAAAATGTTGACATAGTATCTGCCATTACTACCTCTTGGGGAAGGGCATTCTATAGCTTGACTACTCTAACTGTAAAGAACCCTTTTCTATATTGATGTCTGAAACGTCTTTCTTCCACACGCAATGGGTGTCCCCTGGACCTTTATAGAGTCCTTGGAAGGAACAGATCATGTGCTAGTTCTCTGTATTGATCACACATATACTTATAGATATTAATAAGACGTCTTTTTTCCAAGCTGAACAAGCCCAATTTTTCTAGCCTTTCATTGTAAGAGACACCTCCCATCCCATTTAATAATCCAGTTTCCCGCCTTTAAACCCCCTTCAGTTCTCCTATGTCCTTTTTACAATGTGGAGCCCAAAACTGAATTTCATATTCTAGTTGTGGCCTTACAAGGGATTTAAAGAGTGGCAATATTACTTTTGAATCCTGGGTTTTTATCTCTCTTTTTATATACCCTAAAATCCTATTTGCTTTTGCAGCTGCTGCCTGACATTGAGTGCTGCTGCTTAGCTTATTTGTTTCCAGAATACCCAGGTCCTTCTCCTGTTCTGTTATCCCCAGTTTTTTTCCATTTAACATATATGAATTAATACTATTATTGCGTCCTAAGTGCATTAATTTATATTTATCAACATTAAATTTCATCTGCCATATTTTTAAATTAAGGACTATAGGTTTAGATAGTATAGTTTGTAATTGGATTGAGTATTGGCTCAAGGACCGTATCCAGAGTTGGGGTTAATGATTCCTACTCTGAATGGTCCCCAGTTATTAGTGGTGTACCCCAGGGTTCAGTGCTGGGACCACTATTATTCAACTTATTTATTAATGATATAGAGGATGGGATTAATAGCACTATATCTATTTTTGCAGATGACACCAAGCTATGTAGTAATGTTCAGTTTATGGAAGATGTTCGTGAATTGCAAGCGGATTTAAACAAACTAAGTGTTTGTGCATCCAGTTGGCAAATGAAGTTTAATGTAGATAAATGTAAAGTTATGCATCTGGGTACCAACAACCTAAATGCATAATATGTCCTAGGGGGAGCTACACTGGGGGAGTCACTTGTTGAGAAGGATCTGGGTGTACTTGTAGATCATAAACTAAATAACAGCATGCAATGTCAATCAGCTGCTTCATAGGCCAGCAAGATATTGTCGTGTATTAAAAGAGGCATGAACTCGCGGGACAGGGATGTAATATTACCACTTTACAAAGCATTAGTGAGGCCTCATCTAGAATATGTAGTTCAGTTCTGGGCTCCAGTTCATAGAAAGGATGCCCTGGAGTTGGAAAAAATACAAAGAAGAGCAACAAAGCTAATAAGGCGCATGGATAATCTAAGTTATGAGGGAAGATTAAAAGAATTAAACCTATTTAGCCTTGAAAAAAGACGACTAAGGGGGGACATGATTAATTTATATATATATTAATGGCACATACAAAAAAATATGGTGAAATCCTGTTCCATGTAAAACCCCCTCAAAATACAAGGGGTCACTCCCTCCGTCTGGAGAAAAAAAGGTTCAACTTGCGACAAGCCTTCTTTACTCTGAGAACTGTGAATCTATGGATAGTCTACCGCAGGAGCTGGTCACAGCAGGGACAGTCAATGGCTTTAAAAAAAGGCTTCGATAATTTCCTAGAACAAAAAAATATTAGCTCTTATGTGTAGAAATATTTACCTTCCCTTTTCTCATCCCTTGGTTGAACTTGATGGACATGTGTCTTTTTTAAACCGTACTAACTATGTAACTATGTAACTATGTAACAGTATCAAATGCTTTTGCAAAATCCAAATAAATCACATCAGCCGCATGACCAACATCCAGATTTACAATCACCTTCTCATAGAAACTGAGCATGTTGGTTAGGAATCCATGCTGGTTATCAGTAATTAGACTTTTCTCTGCGGTATACTTTTGTAGTTCATCACTTAGAATACCCTCACATATTTTACATACCACAGATGTCAGACTTACTGGACGGTAGTTACTCTGTTCCACCTTTTTACCCTTCTTACATATTGGTACACCATCAACTCGCCTCCGATCCTGTGGCACTGATCCTGTTACAAGAGAGTCTAAGAAGATGAGATACAATAGTCTGTCCAATACTGAGCTTAATTCCCTCAATACCCGTGGATGAATGCCATCTGGGCCAAGGGATTTATCAATATTTAATTTGCTCAGACGTAGCTGTACTTCCTCCTGTGTTAAGCAGGTAATATTAGGTGGGGAACCTTTACTACTGTCCCCCTAAATATCTGGCGCTGGCAGCGCATCAGTAAACACCGAGGAAAAGTATGTGTTTAATATCTCAGCCGTCCCTTTGTCCTCTACAATTATATTCCCATGGTCATCTTTAAGAGGGACAATATTATCGGATTTTTTCTTTTTTGCATTAATATATTTATAAAAAAATGTGGGATTTATTTTAATGTCGTTAGTGATTTGTTTTTCTGTAGATAACTTTGCTAACTTGATTTCAGTTTTACATTTTCTGTTGAGATCTTTGTAAGTCTGGAATGCTTCTGCTGAGCCCTTAGCCTTCAATGTTTTGAATGTTTGTCTTACTATATTCAGTAATTTCCTATTCATCCATATTGGTCTCCTTTTATTCCTAGACATTTTGTTACCAGTGGGTATAAACTTACTACACGATTCATGTGATATACCTTTAATAACTCCCCATTTATCTTCAGTATCCCTATTTACCATGACATGATCCCAGTCTCCAAAACTAAGTTCTTCCCTCAGTCGATTGAACTTTGCTTTCCTAAGATTCCAGATTTTTGTTGCTCCCCTCGTATTGTTTTATTGAAAATGATATTAAAACTTACCATATTGTGGTCACTATTGCCCAAGTGCTCCTAGACCTCCACATCTGATATTGTGTCTGGTCTACTAGATAATCCACTCTGGTTCGTTTATTAACCAACTGAGTGAAATACTTGTCTTGAATTGTGTATACAAACTTCCAGCTTTTAGCACATCCAGCGGCCTCTATGTCCCAATTAATGTTGGGATAATTAAAATCCCCCTTATAAGGACCCCATTATTATTTTCTGCGTTTTCTAGTTGTTGCAGCATTTCATCCTCAGCCTGTTCCGCTATGCTCGGTGGCTTTTAACAAACTCCAATTAGTAGTTTACCATTATTAACCGTTCCATGAATATTTACCCATAAAGACTCCACACTCTCACAGTCTCCCCTAATGTCTTAATTCAGGACTGGTCTTAGTCTGGATTTTACAAACAGACAAACCCCTTAAAGTCAAATATTAAATGCACTGCATATACTGCGTTTTGTTTTGTTAGCATTTTGTGATCATTGGCGATTCCGTTAGTTTAACCTGTTAAAGGCCATGGTCAATTGCAACCATGGCATTTAAATGACTAGAAACAGGGGACGTCCCCCTGTAACCTTCCAACAGCCCCACCACAACTCAATTGTGGGGTGCCGTTGGTTGGTATGGCAACCTGGGGGCCTGATGAAGGGCCCCAGGTCTGCCATCTTTGTACTCCGGCATTGCTTCGGTTTCATAGGATAGTTTTATTATCACTACATACTGCAATACTTTACTGCAATACATTAGTATCTCAGTATATCATGCAAGTGATCCATCGCTGGTTCAAATCCCCTAGGGGGACAAGTAAAAACAGTAAAATTAAGTTGTCTTTTTAAAAAATAAAAAATAATTAATGTTAAAAAAAAACTTTTTCCCATTTTCCCTCAAGCACAATGTATAAAAAAAATGAACATAACTGGTATCGACGTGCTCGGAAAAGTCTGAACTATTACAATATATCATTATTTAGTCCGGACGGTGAACGATGTAAAAAACTTAGAATAGCTGTTTATTGGTTACTTCATCTAACACAATTTTTTTTAATAAAAAGTGATCATAAAGTCTCATGAACCCCAAAATAGAAACTACAGCTCGCCCCGCAAAAAAATAAGCCCTCATACTGCTCAATTGACGGAAAAATAAAAAAGTTATGGCTCTTAGAATATGGTGACAAACCAATAATTTTTTTCCTAATAATCGTACTGACCTGCAGAATAAAGTTTACATAAAGTTTACAAACAAAACTCCCCCAAAATTGAGGTATCACTATTTTTTCCTATTCCACCCCACAAATATTATTTTCCATTTTCCCACTACTTTATATAGTGCAATAAATGGTGCCGTGAATATTTACAACTCGTTCCGCAAAAAACAAGCCCTCATACGGCAACATTGATGGAAAAATAAGAAAGTTATGGCTCTTGGAATGTGGGGAGGAAAAAACGAAAGTGAAAATCCGAAAAATGGCTGTGGAGGGAAAGGGTTAAAGAGGTTCTTAAAATTTGAGAATGTGAAGTGTACAATTTGACTGCTTCCAAGCTGCTTTTCCCTTTTATTTTGCTATAACTAGGCTATGTTCACACTGGGTGGATACACTGCGTAAAAGCACACTGTATCTGCTCTGTGCACTGCAGGGAATTCTGGATGAAAAATTACATCAAATTGTGATGCAGTTTTTCGACCGGAATGTCAGCGGAAAACTGCACCTGAAAAAAAAAAAAACCTTCATACTTACGTAGACATGGCAACATGTTCCTCCATCGTCCTGCAGCCCGGCCACCTGGAATTATGATTTATCCCATCTGACAGTCTGTGATTGACTGCAGTGGTCACATGGGATGAAACATAATCCCAGGAGGCCTGCCTGGATGAAGAAACACAGACTTCTGGGTAAGTATAAGATTTTTTTTTCTGAGTTACGCTTTTTGCGGCGGAATCGCTCTGAATACGCCGCAAAAAAATGCAACATCTGCTATTTGTTGCGGCATGTGCCTCCCCATTAAATTCAATAGAGAAATCCCATAACAAATGAGCAGTAAATACAATTGACATGCTGCAGATTAAAAAACCGCACCGCAGGTCAATTTCTGAGTGTTTTTCCCGCTTATCATTTACGCAGCGTGTGGATGAGATTTCTTCAAATTGGGCAAGGAGGTTTGACAAGACTAGAACTTCACGTTTCTCTATCTCTCGTGGACACATTATCCATACTTCATGTAAAAATAAGTTTAGGTGGAGAACCTTCGTAAAGTTGGAATAATTTATTCTAGCTACTGTTTTTTCAGTGATGCAAAGGCTGATTTCCGAGATAGGCATTGAAATGGCAAAGATACATATCAGAATATGAAGTTCAATACAAATACATACTTCCTATTGAATTTCCAGCTATACATACTTGTGACATACTACATACTAGCAAGTTTTATTTTCTGGCATTCAGTGTTATCATGTCCAGAAGAAATCCCTTATGCCTGGTGGTTCTTTATTTAATTTTTTTGTCCTTGAGAAAAGACAGACAGCATTTGTGTGTGTCGCAAGAAATGAGGTTAAAATACAGATATTTCATTCTGACAGCAATGTAAAATCCTTAACTGGAACTACAATGCATTGATAAATTAGTATGTGTTCCGAAAGATTCATCTGTTGCAGAAACAATGAAAGGAGTGATTGTAAGAATGAAAAACTAAATATATAAATGTATAAAATTTAATAGCTGACAATGTATATTGCTAAAACATGACCTAGTACTTCTCCCTCAGTGACCTCAAGGCAAGGAAAGCAATGAAAGAAGCAATCCAAAGTAATAGACACAGGGTTATAAAGTGATAACAAAAATAATCTGCAGGATAATTTACATTAAAGGAACATAATCTCTGCAACTGCATAAAGACATGCATTATGGAAGTGCATTGACAGCAATTCACTATGGACCTCACATTAGAGTGTTCCTCCAGCCAAAAATGAAAATTTCATATTCCGCCAGAATCCATGTGTAGTGTGTGGACGGTTTTTTGTCAAAATTCATCTATTTTTTCACGAGAGCTGTCATTGAGTGTTCGGAAGTGTGTGACAAACTTGATATCTCATTGGGATGCACAGGGCCGCCATCAGGTATTTCAGGGCCCCATACAGCTAAATTTTCTGGGCCCCCCTACCGTGGCACCGCCTGTTAACGGTACTCCGTCCAGGACTATATCATGCTACCCAGGACAGCCATCAGGGGGGTATTAGGGGTACTGATGTGAGGGGCCCGTCCAAACCTAATTGAATGGGGGCCGTCAAACACCGCCCACGAGACCGATCGCGCGCACCCGCAAACTCCCGTGCGTGCGCACTTGCGAGCGTGAGCGACCGCCCGCGCACCCGCGACCGCCTAGAAGCGCGCACCGAATTTTGAGGCAGATTTTGAGCTGCCCACACTATCTTGCCACGTTTTTTGCCCGCGGCGATTGAGGACAGCAGACAAAAAACACAGCGAAAAATGCATTTTCTGCCTCCCATTGATTTTGATGGGAGGTCAGAGGCGGAACCGCGGCAAGAAAGGACGTGCTGCTTTTTCTTTTTTCCGCGACTGGCTCCCATTGATTTCAGATTAAATCAATGGGAGGCGGTTTTGGAAGTTGTTTGGTGCTGATTCTGACGCAGTGTCCGAGTCAATATCAAGGCCCAAAAACTCTGTGAACTGGGCCTTATTGTTAGGGCTGTTTCAGACGAACGTGTAATGCATCCGTGCAACGCGCGTGATTTTCACGCACCTCGCACTGACCTATGTTACTCTATGGGGCCGTGCAGACTGTCCGTGAGTTTCATGCAGCGTGTGTCCGCTGCGTAAAACTCACGACATGTCCGATATTTGTGCATTGTTCGCGCATCACGCACCAATTGAAGTCAGTGTCGTAATGATGGCGGCTGCGCGAAAATCACGCATCATACGCTGCTGACACACGGAGCTGTTATGGACCTTTTGCATGCGCAAAACGCCACATTTTTTGCGCGCGCAAAAAGCACACGCTTGTGTAAATCCGGCCATAGGGTAGGAACACACTAGGCATGAACACTGCGGATTTTATGCAACACATTTTATTGTGGAAAATCCGCAGCGTATTACAGTCGCAGCAGAGTGGATGAGATTTGAACAAATCTCATCCACACGCTGCAAAAAAAATTGACCTTTAAATTTATAAAAAAGTTTAGACTTACCCCGGCCGTAGTTTAGGTGACGCGATCCTCTATTCTTAGCGCAGCCCGGCCTCCCGTCATGACGTTTCATCCCATGTGACTGCTGCAGCGGTCGCATGGTCTACAGCGTCATCCCAGAAGGCGGGGCTATGTTCAGAAGAGAAAGATGCGTCACCTAAACTACGGCCGGGGCAAGTCTAAACTTTTTTTTCCCTGCAGGATTCCCGCAGCGGACATGCCTCACGAAACCTGCGCCACTATTTAGTGCGGTTTCGCTGGCAGAATTGCCTGCGGCTACCAGGGCGGATAAGCTGTGTAGTTTTACTCAGTATATCCGCCTAGTATGTCCCTTATGATGTCGACTACGCTATTGATTCCGTCGGAAAACCGAAAACCAGCCGGGATGGTGACGAACGGAAACCATTAGCGATCTTTCCGTCACCATTGAGATCAATGGTGACTGAAACGGAAGCTGTGCTGTCACTTTCACTTTCTGTTGCGGGGTTCACACAACGGAAACCTCAGACGGAACCCCGGAACGGAAGCGAATGGTGATGTGAACAGGCCCTAACACAAAAGTTTTGTATTTTTTTAAGCTGGTTCACAAAAAAAAAGAATTCCAAATTCTACTGGACCAACTGCCTATTTAGAGACCAGCAGCAGCTCCAGGAGCGACATCATAAGGGACACACTAGGCGGATATGCTGAGTAAAACTACACAGCTTATCCGCCCCGGTAGCCGCAGGGAATTCTGCCAGCAAAACCGCACCAAATAGTGGCGCAGGTTTCGTGAGGCATGTCCGCTGCGGGAATCCTGCACGGAAAAAAAAGTTTAGACTTGCCCTGGCCGTAGTTTAGGTGACGCATCTCTCTCTTCTGAACGTAGCCCCGCCTCCTGGGATGATGCTGTAGACCATGTGACCGCTGCAGCAGTCACATGGGATGAAACGTCATTACAGGAGGCCGGGCTGTGCTAAGAATAGAGGATCGCGTCACCAGGACTACGGCCGGGGTAAGTCTAAACTTTTTTATAAATTTAAAAAAGTACCTTTTTTTTTTTTCATTCGTGATTTTTGCGGCAGAACCGCAGCATTTCCGCAACAGAGGAGCAGCGATTCCACAGAATAAATTGACATGCTGCGGCTTAAAAAGCCACACTGCAGGTCAATTTTTTTTGCATCGTGTGGATAGGATTTGTTCAAATCTCATCCACTCTGCTGCGACTGTAATACGCTGCGGATTTTCCGCAATAAAATGTGTTGCATAAAATCCGCAGTGTTCCTACCCTAAGGCCGGATTTACACAAGTGTGTGCTTTTTGTGCGCGCAAAAAATGTGGCGTTTTGCGCATGCAAAAGGTCCATAACAGCTCCGTGTGTCAGCAGCGTATGGTGCGTGGCTGCGTGATTTTCGCGCAGTTGCCATCATTATGACACTCTGTTTGTATGTTTGTAGCACGTGGTGCTTTTCTGTTTTCATTCATAGTTTATACTGCTGCGGGAGTGCTGGGCGTGATTTTCACGCACCCATTGACTTCAATGGGTGCGTGATGCGCGAACAATGCACAAATTCGGACATGTCGTGAGTTTTACGCAGCGGACACACGCTGCGTGAAAATCACTGACAGTCTGCACGGCCCCATAGAGTAACATAGGTCCGTGCGAGGCGCATGAAAATCACGCACGTTTTTGGGCCTTGATATTGACTCGGACACTGCGTCAGAATCAGCAGCAAAAAACTTCCAAAACCGCCTCCCATTGATTTAATCTGAAATCAATGGGAGCCAGTCGCGGAAAAAAGAAAAAGCAGCACCTCCTTTCTTGCCGCGGTTCTGCCTCTGACCTCCCATCGAAATCAATGGGAGGCAGAAAATGCATTTTTCACTGCGTTTTTTGTCTGCTGTCCTCAATCGCCGCGGGCAAAAAACGCAGAAAAAAAACGCGGCAAGATAGTGTGGGCAGGTCAAAATCTGCCTCAAAATTCTTTAAGGAATTTTGAGGCAGATTTTTTTCTGCCTGCAAAATACTCTGTGTGAACAGGGCCATACTTAAACAGCACTTTGAGACACTTTACTCACTGTGTCAGAAGAGCTGCTGGCTCCCACTCCAGTCCTCGTCAGGCGATGTCTTCCAGGCGATGCCTTCGGTCCAGACGTCCAGTCCTTCATCTCCAGCCAGGCTCCAGGTAAGTTGTGTCCATGTGTGTCCGCGGCTGCGCGCGCTTCGTTCACGGCTGCGCGCGTGGGCGTTCGCGGCTGCGCGCGTTGGCGTTCGCGGGTGCGATTGCGCGTGCTGTTGTGTCTGCGAGCGCCCGGGATGTCGCGGGTGCGCGCTTCCGCGGGTGCGCGCGCGGGCTGTCGCGCGTGCGGACGTTCGCGGGTGTTTTAACCCCCGAATTACGTCCGAAATTACGGCTTGAAAGCGTTGACAAACATCTGCCCTTTGAAAGCAATGGGCTGACGTTTGTCTGTTCACACGAGGCATATATTTACGCGTCGCTGTCAAAAGACGGCGCGTAAATAGACGCCCGCGCCAAAGAAGTGTCATGTCGCTTCTTCAGACGTAAATGGAGCCGTTTTCCATGGACTCCATGGAAAACCAGCTCCAGTTACGTCCGTAATGTACGCGGCGTTCAAGCGCCTGCACATGCCGTTACGGCTGAAATGACGGGGGTGTTTTCTCCTGGAAACAGCCCCGTAATTTCGGCCGTTACGGACGCTGCCGTGTGACAGCGTAAATATACGCCTCGTGTGAACAGACAAATGTCAGCCCATTGCTTTCAATGGGCAGATGTTTGTCAACGCTTTCAAGCCGTAATTTCGGACGTAATTCGGGGGTTAAAACGTCTGAATTACGTCCGTAAATAGGCCGTGTGTACATACCCTAAGTGTTTTTTTCAAAGTGTTTTTGGCAATGTCCATTGGAAGGGCTAAAAATCTGCTTCAAAAAGTGACATATTTTTACGAGGTGTATTTATATGCGCCGTTTTTTTTAAACAGCGGCATAAAATTATTTCTCGTATGAACTACACAGTTTTTACAACTGAAATCAATGGGAAGCTGTTTGCAGCCATTTTTCATGTATATTTCAGAGCATAATGCGATTGTTTTACGCTCCGAAATATGCCAGAAAATAAATCATGTTAACATGCCCCAACTCCACCCATCCACTTGAATGGTTTACCTTATGTTTTTTTTTTACTTGCAGCTTAGCAGTTGGTCATGGAGCATGTCATATTTTGAGACATATATTACTCTTTTTCTACTATACAATAGATTTCCACCGTAATATTTTATCGAGTTCCTCCTAAGTGATCATAAAGAGTGGAATTATATGCAGTTTATGCTGAATTTCTTATTCAAAGTTTGTCATCACACCCTGGAGTGGAACAAAACTGTAGCAGTTTACAAGAGTTTGATGACAGTCTAACTGCGGGCTGGCAGGTATTTTGGTTCAAAGGAGCAGAACCGAGGACAGTTTTCATATTAAATAGCAGAATGGCTTCTTGGGATTTATATGTCAGCGTTTTATTTACTGTGACTTAACTTACAGTTAGTATTTCTAAGTAGCTAAATGTGAGTTATAAGAAAATACTGTATATACCTAAATATAGATAAATAAAATCTTACTTTTATCTTATACTAATGAAAAATATATAATTTAATAAACCTATACTGAAGATTGTAAAACATTGGTTTCTTTTTATCTGAGAGAATAAACCTTAGTGTTTTAGTCATTTTTGCCCATTTGCAAAAAAAAATAAGAACATGCTTTTGTTCTTATAAGGCGCTAGCAGGAGGATTTTTAGTAATCATGTGGCTCAAGATGCCAGCACCAAAAAGTGGTAGAGTATTTTTTTGTATGATCACTCCCCTGTCCCTGCCTTGTGTATGTCTATAACTCTGGATATGCTGGGACCTGTAGTTCACAGCCACACACTGGGGGTAAAATGGGCAAATCAAACCAAATGCTAGTTTAACTTTCTATCACATTATTACTGGTGCACACAGGCACAATATAATAGTCTAAATTAATGGCTCACTTTAAATAAATTTTGTTCCTACCTTAATGCTGCCCTCACTGGGGGCAGCATAGGATAGTAATAGAGACGCTGATTTCAGCATAATTAGTGTTACGTGTAGGTGAGGTGTACTTTTTGCAAAACTAACTTCTTAATTGGTGCAGCGGTCACAAAAAGTGTCCAGCATATTCATAAGGTGCTAATAACCTCAGCCTGCCAATGCAGAGTGACAGTTTTCTCCCTATGCACAGTAAGGGTATGTTCACACGGCCAAATTTCAGACGTATACGAGGCGTATTATGCCTCGTTTTACGTCTGAAAATACGGCTCCAATACGTCGGCAAACATCTGCCCATTCATTTGAATGGGTTTGCCGACGTACTGTGCAGACGACCTGTTATTTACGCGTCGTCGTTTGACAGCTGTCAAACGACGACTCGTAAAAATACAGCCTCGTCAAAAGAAGTGCAGGACACTTCTTTCAGACGTTTTTGGAGCTGTTTTCTCATAGACTCCAATGAAAACAGCTCCAAAAACGGACGTAAAAAACGCCGCGAAAACGGCGCGAAAAACGCCGCGAAAAATGCGAGTTGGTAAAAAAACGTCTGAAAAGCAGGGTCTGTTTTCCCTTGAAAACAGCTCTGGATTTTCAGACGTTTTGGTTGACTACGTGTGAACATACCCTAATAGGGAGAAAACTGTCAAAAAAGCATCTTTCACCATTACCTCCATTTTCTTCTTCGGGTATGTTCACACGGCCTATTTACGGACGTAAATCGGGCGTTTTTGCCCCGAATTACGCCCGAAAATAGCGCCTCAATAGCGCTGACAAACATCTGCCCATTGAAAGCAATGGGCAGACGTTCGTCTGTTCACACGAGGCGTATATTTACGCGCCGCTGTCAAATGACGGCGCGTAAATAGACGCCCGCGTAGAAGAAGTGACCTGTCACTTCTTTGGCCGTAATTGGAGCCGCTATTCATTGACTCCAATGAATAGCAGCGCTAATTACGGCCGTAATGGACGCGGCGTTCAAGCGCCTGCACATGGCGGTACGGCTGAAATTACGGGGATGTTTTCAGGCTGAAACATCCCCGTAATTTCAGCCGTTACGGACCCCCGCCGTGTGAACATACCCTTATCCTTTTAAACATTTATGAAACCAATAGTTCTAACCACTATACGAAAATCATGTTAAATCATGGCCACCACCCATCACAGGCACTAACCTATCATATTAGGCTTAATTGGAAGAACATAAAAAAAAGTAAAATATGAAGCAGAGCAAAGCTCGGTAATAGGATGGTGTCACGCTCTCCTGTATCGGATAAACCCCTTCTGTTTTCTTCAATCCTTAAGGCTGGATTTACTCGAGCGTGTGCGTTTTGCACACCCAAAAAACACAGCATTTTGCGCGCGCAAAAGGTACTTAACAGCTCCGTGTGTCAGCAGCGTATGATGCGTGGCTGCGTGATTTTCGCGCAGCCGCCATCATTATGACACTCTGTTTGTATGTTTGTAAACAGAAAAGCACGTGGTATTTTTCTGTTTTCATTCATTCTTTTTACTGCACTTGCGCGAATCACGCGCGTCACAAGGAAGTGCTTCCGTGTGGTGCGCGTGATTTTCACACACCCATTGACTTCAATGGGTGCGTGATGCGCGAGAATAGGCTCAAATATAGGACATGTCGTGCGTTTCACGCAGCGGACATACGCTGCGTGAAAATCACAAACTGTCTGCACGGCCCCATAGACTAACATAGGTCCGTGCGAGGCTCGTGAAAATCACGCGCGTTGCACGGACGTATAACACATTCGTGTAAAGAAGCGCTAAAGGTGACTACTCTGTAAGGCCCCATGCACATGACCGGCCGCCGACTGCCACCCGCATTTTCGGGCCGTGCTCCCATACAAAGTATGGGAGCATGGCCCGCAAAATGCAATAGAACGGACATGTTCCATAATTTTCTGAACATTTCTACGGCACAGACACCCATCCGTAGCGCTACGGAAAGGTGTCCGCATTCAATGAAAGTGAATGGGTCCATTTTTGCGGGCCGCAATTGTGATCCGCAAAAACAGAGGTTTTTTACGGTCGTGTGCATGGGGCCTATGTCAATGTCCAACTCTTTATAGAGCCTTGAAAGATGACTCGAGTTAATATCCAAACTAGAGACACGTAGAATACACTGTTTCAGAGTTTTTACTCCTCATCGATACAAATTAGGGTTCCGGTTGACTGAGTGAGATGCTTTTGAAGAAGTTCTTTGACGGTACCTTGCAGAGATTCAGCTGGTAGGGAATCTTAAAGGGGTTATCTGAGATTTTAAAAATACAGCAAAGTACCTGTATGTCTCTGAATGCTTACCGGATGATGCCACCATAACATTAGCATTAATAATTGTTCATTTTCATTCTCTTGTCCAGCTCTGTGCAGTACTATTGTTTTGATGCTCACAGGGCTTTCTGTGGGCTGGATTACCATGCTACGGACTACAGTTCCCATGATTTCTCTCTTCTCTCACAGGCATTGCCTCTATTTACAGCTGCCTCTATAAAAAGGTGTAAGGTAGTGCTGTACTTACTCACTGTCTGCTACTGAGACACGGCTCTGTGAAAATATCCCTTCATAGACAAGGATGGAGAGAGCAGGACGCTGTGGAGATGAGTCATGTGATTTGTGACGTTTTTTTTTTACTTCAGAGTGGTAGAAAGGGGAAGAGGAGAGGGTAGATAACCATGTTTTCAGAATACGAAATGTCACGCTAGCAGGAGATAAACACCAGGAGCCTGCTCATGTGACTGCATGTAAAAATTTCTGGGCCCCATACAGTCAAGGATTCTGGGCCCCATTACCACGGGGAAGCAGTCTCAAAGGCAAGTGGTGGGAGGTGGGACAGGAGTGAATAGCAAACTGGCAGGGGCACTGTTAAGGGGCAGG
Organism: Rhinoderma darwinii; assembly: GCF_050947455.1. Lineage (NCBI taxonomy): Eukaryota > Metazoa > Chordata > Amphibia > Anura > Rhinodermatidae > Rhinoderma > Rhinoderma darwinii. The sequence continues at coordinate 191,616,380 of NC_134687.1, read as the reverse complement.
GCGGAGACAGTACAGTTGCAAGAAATTACCTGTATTTATGCATTCATTACTAATAAAATGTGGACCAATTGTTATCTAAGTCACAATAATAGATAAACCCAGTCTAACTAAACTAATAACATAAAGAGTTATTATGTTCATGTCTTTTATTGAGCACATTTAGTGAACATCCACAGTGCAGGGAGAAAAAGTAAGTGAAACTCTGTGTTATTTTGACTACTACAAGAGCTATTTAGCAAAAGGTGTTTCAATTAAGGACATGAGATTGGAAGTGTGGCTTTCACAGGTGCTTTGCCCATTAAATAAAGGCACACAAAGCCTGGTTACTGACAAATCTGTTCTTCTCAAGAAAGGTTTGTTAGTGTAAGCAAGGCCTCGAGGCTAATAACTTGTTGCTGAAAAAGGCTACAAAGGCATTGCTAAAAACCTAGTAGTACAGTACATCAATCCACATTTAGACAAATTATCTATAAATGGAGAATATGTTGCTACTCTGTCTAGGAGTGGGCATCCTGTTAAGATCACTCCAAGAGCACAATGGCCGATCATGAAATAGGTGAGAAAGAACCCAAGTGTAACATCAAAAGAACTATTGAAGAACTATTGAAGACTACAAATGGCTAAAAACACTGTTCCTGTGTCTACTATCACAAATATGCTGAAAAGAATTGTGGTCAGGAAAGTATACGATGGAGGAAGCCTCTGCTGTCCAAAAAAAAATAATATTGCGGCCTGTCTAAAGTTTGCCTGAGACCACCTGGATGTTCTACAATGCTTCTGAGAAAATGTGCTATGGACAGATGAGACAAAAGTCGAACTTTCTAGCACAAATTTACAAAACTATATTTGTAGAAAAAAAACACTGCACACCAACACCAAAACCTCATCCCAACTGTGAAATATGGTGAATAGAGCATCATGGTTTGGGGATGCCTCAGGACATGGACACCTTTTCAATCATTGAGGAAACAATGAATTTGGTGTAACAAAACATTTTACAGTAGAATGTAAGTCAGAATCCTGATCTATTGAGATGCTGTGGCATGACCTAAAGAGTACTGTGCATGCAAGGCATTCCAGGAATGTTGAAGAACTGAGCACATTTGCAGGGAGGAGTAATCAAAAATTCCTCCTTAATTTTGTGCAAATCTTTTTTGCACTTACAGGAAAAATTTGATGGAGGTTATTGCTGCTAAAAGGGGATATTTTTCTTCCTGCACTGCGGATGTTTACTAAATGTACTCAATAAAATACATGAACAATTCAACTGTTTGTGTATTATTAGTTTAGTTAGATTATGTGTGTCTATTATTGTGATTTAGACAACAATTAGATAACATTTTATTAAAAATCAATGCAGAAATCCTGGGTGCAATTGTAGGCAGTTAGGGTCTCTGCCAGATACAAGAGGTAAAGAATAGGTGGCAGGGTTCTCTGGGGGGAGAAGCAAGCAACACTACAGGGGCCCTGTTGAGGGCCAGGGATGGGAAAGGTGTGCAGGGACTCTGAGGTGGGCCAAAGGGGAGACATTAGGTGTCTAAGGGCTTTGTAGGGGGGCAACATAAATAAAATTAATTGCACTGAAGCTGCTGCCTGTGCAGAGAACCGTCACTCACCAAGATGTAGTGCTGGCTGCTGCTTATGGCTCCTGCAGGCTCTAAGATCTCTACCTACATAGATTCCAAAATTAATTCAGACCATAGAGCGAGTATGTCGGTTGTGGGTTATAGACGACACTTCCGGGTAACGAGCAACATCACGCTCGAGCGCGATCCTGCTTGTTTAACCCGTTAAATGCAGCAGTCAATAGCGACCACAGCATTTAAATAACAAAAAACAGGGACGACCCCCTGTAACGTTCAAAAGCCCCCCCCCCACGGCGAGATCGATGGGTGCCGTTGGTTGGCATGGCAGTCTGGGGGCCTGGTGAAGGCCCCCAGGTCTGCCATCTTTGTACTCCAGCAGGGCTTCATAGGAGACGGTCAGAATCACGATAGGCTGCAATACATTAGTATTGCAGTACATCGTGCAAGCGATCTAATTATCGCTGGTTAAAGTCCCTTAGGGAGACAAGTAAAAAAAGGAAAAAACAGTAAAATAACGTGTTTTTTTAATAAATAAAAAAAAAAGAAAAAGTTCAAAACATCCCCCTTTTCCCATTTTCCCTCAAGCACAATGCAAAAAAATTAAAAAGGTAACATAACTGGTATTGATGCGTCCGTAAAAGTCTGAACTATTACAATATATCATTATTTAGTCCGCACGATGAACCCTGTAAAAAATAAAAAAATAAAACATCAGACTTGCTGTTTTTTGGTCACTTCATCTCCCACAAAAAATGAAATAAAAAGTGATAGAAAAGTCTCATGTACCCCAAAATTGTACTAATATAAACTACAGTTCGAACTGCAAAACATAAGCCCTCATACCGCAAAATCGACAGGAAAAAAAAAAAGTTATGGCTTTTGGAAGGTGGGGAGGAAAACACAAAAATGAAAATCCGAAAAATGGCTGCGGAGGGAAGGGGTTAATTTACAAGCTTTATAGAGAGGAGGGGGCCTAAACTACCAAGGATCAACATCAAGGGGAAACACACCTTGCAGGGCAGGGGCTCTTTTAAGAAGGAGAGAAGATGGGAGGGAGGAAAAAACAAGTATCCTGGCATGGGCTCCCTAGGGGGAGGAGGAAGGGGCCATGGGGAAGAGAAGGTAATAAAGAAAATAATAATCCCACTGAAGCTACTGTCTGCACAGAACACAGAGATAGACTGCAGCTTCAGGAGCTCTCTCCCCATGATATCCCTTTCTCCCTCTGTCTTTTTCTACTACACCAGTCTGACAAAGACACTCACTGTGTCAGAACTGCTGCTGCTCCTGCTGACTTTTGTCCAGTCCGGATGATGAAAAATGGCTGGCTCTGAACTCCTGCTACGGTATTAATTAAGACTTTACCTTGTCTCCTCTCTTCCCCATATTGATGTGTTACAGGAGAGCAAAAAAGGAGGCAGGCCCGGCTAAGGCATGTGATCAACAATCTAGCAGTCCAAGTTGGCTGGGGGCCCTATACTTTTACTTTGGTGTAAATAACAGGCCCTGCAATTTTTTTTATAAACTTTTTAACTGTCGTCGGGCCCCTGAATTAGACCATTAATGTCCTGATGGCAGCCCTGCAGACAGCAAATTAGTAAGTGGCTAATCTTACTGCAGTTAAACCATCTGCACATAATTTTTAAAGACTGGATAACCCCTTCAAGGGCAATGCTTCCATGGGAAATTATGCAAAATAGCTCTCCTTTAGAAAGAAGAAAACTGTATCTTTAATTACACTTATAGGTGTTAATAGCCAAACCAGAAACAGCACTACTTTGGAGTTATTGCTTCTCATCAGTACAGAGTAG